>NC_134415.1:29218344-29518344 GCF_030867145.1 Opisthocomus hoazin
CCCCAAATTGAGTTTATAAAGCACTACGATGAGATAGTGCAGGCAAAACAATGGACTTTACCTCTGTGGAAGCTTTGGGAGAAAACGGAGCTTTTACCAGACTCAAGGAGAGATGGCTCTCTTTGTTTAGGGAAAAAAAAACAACACCGTTAATAGTGGCATTTCTTCATCTTCACATTATTTCTTAAGGGTAATGTAACAGCACATTTGAGCATGTCAGAATAGCTTTGGCCAATTACAAGTGAGCAAACACGAGATAATTTCAGAGAGGCTTGACTACTTCAAGCAAGGGGAAGTCTCTTGCTACACTGTCCTGGGAAAATTGGAGTGGGAAATGGATTAAATGGTGAGGATCTGTTCCTGGAATGAGTTGGGACAGGCCTGGCTCAGCAGACATCCTTCAACTCCACACCTACAGCACAGGCAGGGGCTGTGAGAGACAGGGGAACGACAGCTCTGCGGCTCCGGCACAGCCAGCCTCCTCCTCCACCAGGATGCTACACGACAGAGGAAAAACCCAGACCCTCAAAAACCAGGACAGAAAGCTGCCTTTGTCCCATCGCACGGAGGGAGTTAGTTCACATAATAACCACTACCCATCCTTTCCTTTATCTTCCTTTCATTTTCTTTTTCTACTTAGTATTTACTGTGTAAAAATAATAGCAGTTTAAAAAATGTGTTTTCCACATTTTTTTCTGGACAGCATTTTGGAACTCACTGCCTTCACCAAACACGACCTTACCAGTTTAGCGCCTACCTTGTAGCTAGCAAGCACAGTGCTGCATCAGGATGAGAATACAGACGTGCTTTCAGACAGGGAGCCTGGCAAGTGGCGCTTCCCTTGCTGCAAGCCATGGATATAACCTGGAATTGCTTATCACATGAGCCAAACCTTTTTTTTTTTCTGGTTGCTAATGCGAGTAAGGGCTGGAGAAGCCCAGTTGTCCACTTTGGTGAAGGGACAGTAAGTGGGAGCAGAGTGAGGGCACATCTCACCTGCTCCTGACAGCAGCTGGTGGTCGCTCCCCCACTTTTCCTTGGCTTGGGTACCTCGCCCTCCCCTTTCCTGGGTGGTGCAGTGAGAGCTCCCCCTCCTGTTCCAGTCCAACCAGTGTGAGACCTTCTCCTACTGGTAGAGTGGCCTGGGTGAAGAGAGCAGCTTCAAGGACAGTCTCAGTGAGCTAGGTTTCCTGCTAGAAACTGGCATCAAAATTAATTCACTGAGGAGGAAATAGCATATTCTTACAATTAAAACTTATGTAAATGTATTTCTTTATTAAACATAGATATATGAGCCCATGAACAGGTCTGCATACATACTCTGACACATATATACTATATATATTGTGTACATACATATATACGTGCGCACACATATATAGCATTGCAAATCTTTAATGCTACTAATCTCATTGCTGTTTTAATTCAAAGTAAGTGTAAAAATCATTGGTTTCTACAAGCCCATCTAACTTCTGAAGCATCTAAGCTTCCACATGTACCTGTAGTGTGTTCAGCTGGAAAAACATTTTTTTCCTAAATGAATATATATCAGAGCTGTGTTTGAAAATTTCAAAAAACCAAGCTTTTCACTGCGTATATAAATATTTTAATTAACAATATGTATGTATTTAGAAGATTCTGCATCAAAGTCTAGATTAGATAGGGCAATTAACCCATTACAGTTTTTCTAAGATATTAGATGAAAGAAAATACATTTAGGAAATGCTTACTCAGACTTAAAGTAAGTATTCATGTGCTAAAATAATCTCAGATAGTGATTTATTTCTAATATTTTCTGAACGCTCAAAATGAAAGCATGAAGAGCAGTGCAATTGCATATATCTTCCACCAAAAATAGCTGAAAAATACTATACAAGAGTGCCTGCTGAGCTGGTTATAAAAGTAAAGTATAATCCATTAACTGCTAATTAGAAGCATCAGAAGCAGGCTTTGCTGCAATAAGAGCTGGCCCCTAAGTAGATGTTTCTGTAACCATTTAAAGGCACAGGGTTTCTCCAGTTGCTGAGAATGGAGCTTGGATGGTTTCAGCATAAAGGCCATGTGAAAAGAGACTATGGCACTTGGCCATGTTGCCCAGCTGTTTTCTAAATATGATGACAGGTGCCATTTTTTCCATTTGATCGTGGAACGTAATACATCTTCAAACAAATTTTCCCCAACTACTCTGGTGCAGTTACATTTCAGAGATTCAAATATAAGAATGTTTTTTTTTCTCTGACAGACACATATTGCAGAGTCTTTGGCAGATACTTCATTATCTGCCCTTTTCTCAAAGCTGTTTTTTGTTATATGTATTATTTTGCTTTTTACTGCTATTGCAGGAGGGAAAGAATAAGCACTTGGGCAAAGGATTTAAAAGGAAGGAATTTAAAAAAAAAAAGAAAAAAGGAGGGGGAAGCTACTATTGATAATCAGACTTAATAAATTTGACTTGCAACAAGGAAGGATTCTCTTCCTCTCTGTCCACTACTTCCGAAAGGATGACAAGGAGTCCCATAATTTCTCCTATTCATTATCTGATGACCTGGTCAAACCAAGCTCCTTTCCAACTCCAGAAGGCCAAAAAGGCCTTTTGATCCAGTTGCCTATCGAAAGGCCTTAAGGGGTCAGGGCAAAAAAAGGCAAAGCCAAAAGAAATGCCAGTACCACAGCTCCCTGCAGAAGCAGCCAAGACAGAGAAAGCAGCAATTATGGACATGAGCAACAAAGAGGTGACGCCTTGAAACGGATGACAGGCCCCAAACCCCAGCCGTGCTAGATGCGGAGCCAAAGGGAGCTCGGCTTCCTCCAGGGCTTGAGTGGCCTCGAGCAGTGGATGATGACAGGATACAAGTCAGGCTGCAGAACTTGAAGAATCAGGAAAAAAACAAGCAGATAAGTAACTTCCCCTGTTAAGAAAAGGGACGTAGCTAATGTGAGGGGAAATAGTTTAGATCAGCTGAGTTTTGGGCTTTTCATCTACATGTATCCACCAACTAGTAAACAAAGGAAGAAAGTCTGTGTGGGGCAAGAAATGAAGGCAGTTAGGTTTTTTCCCTCTGCCCTATTTTCATCTACAAACACAGAAGAAACTTGTTTCTTTCTTTTAAAATGATGAAACAGGGCCATCCATTAAGAAAAACTAAGATGGTAAAGAATCATTTTCTGAAGTTACACATCTAAGAAACAATAAAACTATGACTACAGTAGAAATGATAAAATGAAAGTTAGCTTAAACCAATATCTTAAACATTTGTTAACCCTGGCAGCAGCTTTTACAAAGCAGATGAGTATACCTGTTTTCATTCTGTATATAAGAAAACAACCGTAAAATGCCCCAAAGCCATGGAGGGAGTCAGTGTCAAAGACACGATTAGCAGTTCAGAAGTTATCTGATTCGGGTCACATGGTGTTCTAAAAACCATACCTAAATATAGCATGCAAGAGATCCGCACAAAGAGCAGTCCCATCATGGGAGCAAACTAAACTCTCCACAAAATTAATTAGGGTTATTTTGAGGCAACCAAAGGAAAGCGGTGAGGAAAAAAAATCAGCCCTTGCCCTGCCCAGTTCTCCAAGAGCAGACATTGCTGGTGCGGACAAGCCCCAGTCTGCAGCCCAGGCACGCAGAGAGATGCTTCCGTTCCTGGGAGAAACCCCACACAGAAGTAACATGGAAGGTGGGTGGAGGGCACGGTGTGGCTGTACCAAGGAATACAGCTCGATCGGGAAGAGGAGGATCCTGCCGATAAAGGGATCGGCAGGTATCATAGGCTCAAAAACCCAGGTGGGAAGCCAATATGTAAGCTTCTTCCGTAGCTGTTAACGGCATCCTTCTAACAGAGAAAACAAACACCTTTTTGGAAAGGGAAGGTCCATGTAAGTTATATCCTCAGCACGGACCAAGCCTCTGGGAAAAGCTAATGCTTCCCAAGGCAGAATGGAAAGAAAATCCCCTGTTGGAAGTTGTTACCTCTGAAAGCCTCCGTTAGGATTGGCCCCTGCCAAAGCAATGCATGAAAAGCAGCCTATAGAGCCAACTCTAACAGCCTTCCCTAAGTTCAGGCATCAGGAGCAACCACATGGAAAAGCATACAAAAGATCCTCAACAGGCAGCAGGAGAAGGAGAAAGAGAGGAGCGTTCCTCTGGTCTCTCAGGTTTCCTTCGGTCCTTCTCTCTTAAGTGGCGATGCTGTTTCTGACATTTCCTGAACACCAAATTGCCATTCAGCTTCTGACCCCTGCTGATCTGGAGGCCGATTTCAGCAAGCTGCCCTGGCTCACAATTTTCCTATAAAATCTTGTTTTTGAAAATTAATAAAAGTCTGCTCGTGAATGCCATGGTGAAGGTTTTAAGGCAACCAAAATGACTGATGTGCCTTTGCATCACCTTTGTTCCTGTGTACTGGGGGAAACCCCATTCTTCACTGCAGCATTAGAACAAGCAGGACAACATGGACGTTACCTTGAAGGCCAAGGCAACGCTGAAGTACGGGCTACGGAGAGCAGGGGGGAGAGCAGGACAAAGCTGAGGAGAGCCAGTGTTGTGAGGAGTGCTGCTGTCAGCGGGTGGAGAGCAGGCTCTCAAGCCCAAACCGTGTAGCAGGTGCTCCAGAAGGCAGGTAACGAACAGTTTGAGCGTGTGTGGGACACAAACTGCAAATTTCAGCTTGAACGCTTCAGGCCATAAGCAGGTGCTTCAGCCAGTCATCCGAATCGAAGTAAGAAAGTGGAAAGAGCCAAATGCTGGTTAAAGAGGCTTACAAACGCGAAAATCCCAGCGCGGACAGATAAAATGTTTCCCCAGTCGGGAGAACAGGCTAGTAAGAAAAAAGAAACAAACAAAAAGCATGCGCAATTTCTGTAAAAAAGGCTGTGTTGGGGACTTTGCTATCCTGTACTTCAGCCCCGAGATGCAAATGTTGGCTAGGATGCTGAGATCAGCAGTTATATGTCCTCAGGTGGTTAGAGACAAGACAGAAAAGAGCTGGCATTTGGGGAAAATGGAGGGCCCATTTGACAACGCTTCGCTTGAGCGTAAGAGGGTTTCCCCTGTGGGTACTGTCCCAAAGAAAGCTCCAGGCAAGTTTAGACTGGTTCATTACTTGTCACATCCAGAAGGTGAGTCTGTTAATGATTACACTGACTCCCTTTTGACTTCAGTTTCACGTGTTCTCCACCCGAGAAGTGCGCTCTCATCAACTCAAATACCACTCGCCACAAACAGAAACACAGAGGGAATCTGCTTTTCAGTTGCTCACAGCACATCTGTAGTTCTTTTATGTGTCAGGATTTCACAGGCAGTTTGCAAACCGTACTTTTGGTAGCTAATACACAGCACTTACAACCCGTGTTGTGGGGGGTGTCATTTTTCTGTATGTAAGTACAGGTCAGAGACCTGGCACTTGGTTTATCAGGATTAGTCTCCAGAGGGCCCAGTACTGAGGCCTTGAAGCTTTCCTTATAAAAGCTAAATATTTACTTCCTCAAGGGTTAATTCCCTTGAGTCTCCTCAACCTGGAACAACACTACTTCGTTTGAGTTACCTTACACTAACATAACAAATAGGACTGGCTACTCCAAACAGTTGTTGATGCAGACTAACTATATCGGCCAACAATAATATATTTAAATCAGTTGGTCACCTGAACATTATTGGTAAAGTTCTCCTCGCTGAGGGTTGCATCCTCTGCCAGAGGCTAGCAGGCTTGACAGAAGGAGAGAAACAAATTCCTTTCATCAGAGTAACATGAGTCAATATGTGGAAAGATACTTCCATCTGCTCTGTGTTTCTGGTGACATGACACTACTGTATAATTTGGTATACATTTCTAACGGAATAGATAAAACAAGATGGCTCGGCAAGTATCGTTTATGTCCCACATCTATGGGAAGTTCTCTGAAACCGTTTTCAACATACGGCGCTATATGAGCAGCTAAGACTGGCAAGGGAAATGCTGAAGGGGAAAAAATGTCGCTGTTTATTTCAGAGAGTTATGGCACAGACAGACATCTATGGTGCACTTCTGAAAAGAACACATGGTATTTCTCAAAGGGCTCTCCAAAGAGGTACATTTGGTCAGCTACAGAAATCATCAAAGGAACCTGCTGTGTACAGCAACTTGCGGACACACACAACTTACTAGACGTAACCCATCAGTAGAGTAGTCTGTGCTGTTTCCGCATTAATTTTGTGTCCCTGTATGCTACCAGAGCCTTGGGACTTTCATGGTCTGTGGGCAGCAAATCAGCTGAGCCAAAAGGGAAGGTTCCACCTGACTAGGCCAGTAGGAGCTATATTAAGCTTGTCTCAGCTGGAGGTCATTCTGCATATTTTGAAGGCTGCTTTCTTGGTAGTCAGTCAAGCAATCGGTGTCCAGAAATTAAGAACCTGATTTTTATACACAGAACACTTCTGAAGTCTAGACCCTACACATGCAAAGGTTTGAATTTCTAAAATGTTTGATCAAAGGCATTTCTTTCAGGGCCAAGCAGGCTCTTGGGTTTGTTAGCAGTTGCTTCGTGTCTCATTCCTAGTAGGCTGCTGGTAGTCCAGCAGCCAAGAATTCATTTTCACAATTCCAAAACATTTTTTGATACTTCCTGACCAAATGGCTTTGCAGTGGAAATTGGTTTCTGCCACCATCTGTTGTTACATAGTTCGGAAGTGCTAGCATTTTCCTTCAAGAGAGAAGAAGTTGGGGAGGACGCATGGCCAATCCCAATGGAATAGATACTCTTTTCCTTACTGTCACTTCATGTGGAAGGCTTGGCCTATTTCTCAGCAGCTGTGAAATTGTCATCAGCAGGATTCTTTACAAAGCTTGGTGGCATATGGAATATATTGCTCACTTCTTAGTATTGTAAAAACAACCTTGCTGCATAACTGAGCTAGGCAAAGAAAGCAGGTGCTTGACAAAAAAAATCCATCATGCATCGAGACTCTATAGACTTTGTAGAAACTCTAGACAAGGATATTTTGGAGACAGTTATGTTTTCAAATTAACTAAATAATATTTTGGAGAAGCTCCTAAGCTTCGGATGTGGGACAGTCTCTTAAAAATGAACAGGTGAAATCACCGTGTCACAGGATAGCATCATATTCTGCCATTCACAAAGCTGACACATTCATATTCCCCACTGAGGAGAAGTGCCTTCCCCACTCCGTGAGACATTAAAACTGCAAGGGTCCAGTCTCCATCTCTGATGCAACAGGAGACTATTTATTTAACATCAGTTTTAGGTCATCTCTTTTTGTCACAGCCTGGCCTTACTTTCACAGCTGTGCACTAGCCAAGAATTTAAATAAAAAAATAATAATAATCATCATCATCATCATCATAATCAAACCCTCCATGACATTCTGGTGACCATACACACTGAATTACAAATACAGGGCTCCAATTGCAGGAGTTCAAGTTCTCGCTACAGAAGATACCCAAACAGCAGCAAGAAATAAGCTTGTTGAATTTGTCTGGCTCCCAAGCGCAAAGTAGTCAACAGCATTTTCATACACTGCCAGAAAAAGACTAAGAGAAACTGTCAGAAAAGGGGTTATGAAGAGATGTAGCTAATGTCCCCACTGCTACACATTCGATAGTGAATGTCCACGCAGCTATTCACACGCGTACACACACATACATATTCGTGGTCATCTATGTTAGGCTGTATCTAGCAGAACGACCGCAGCAGGTGAAACCAAAGGGCCACGTACACTTGTAGGCTTGTTCAGGACAGTGGCAAACAGCAGATGCTTAGTGAAGGTCACGGGGCAGGCGCACAGCAACAATTCCCCAGATTACTCTTCCCAACATCCATCTACCTGTGGCTCAGAGACTTTAACACAATACATACAATTTTTCCAGATTAGCGATCCACTTTCACAAATCTTAACTTGCAGCTACAGACTTTTTTTTAGAGCAAGGACCTCCAGCTACATTGCATGCTTCTTGTACTAAGCGAGCTATTTCATATCGATACGGAGAAATCCAGCCTGCTGCCCTCATCCCAGAGGAGAGGGCAAAACAAGTGTCTGGGCAGCACATGCTGCTTGAACTGCTACACGGGTCTTCCGTGCACAGTCCAGCAGAGAAGAGGGTTCTGCCACAGCTGTTACATTGCACAGCAGGAAGGATCCTTCTGTGATAGCAGCGGTTTGGAAGTCCTGCCCTAGATGTTGCATTTTTAAGTGGCACATATCCTAATAAAGCCATAAATACAGATCTGTCACGGATGAGGCTCTGAAATTAGTCATAAGTCTCCTGTGACTGTTTAGAGAGGACAGAGTGGCATTTTAGCAGAAGTGCACAGGAAGCAGATCGCAGGTCACTGAAGAAGTACCAGCTACACGGACAATCATGGGACAGCAGGTACCTGTCATCTCCCCACAGTAATGCACCGAGAGGGCCTGTGCTCTTCCAGAGGCGTCCAGACACCTAGCTGTTGTTCATGGTGCAGTATGTTTGCTGTTTACCCACCTCCTTATTGCACCAGTAGCTGCTCTATGCTTTACCACCCAACAACATGTGATTAAGTCTCTTTTTAGAGGATGAAGGAAAGATCCAGTGTGCAAGAAGGAACAGCTCTCCTAGCATTTTCACACTCTATTCATGTAACAAACAAAACAGAAAATGATACAGACTAAAGCCTACTGTCTAACTAAGCAGGCTTAAATAACACTTAGATCTTTTATAATGCCTTTCATCCAGAAATCTCAAAATATTTTACAAAGGTGTGCAGACTGGGGAAGAGTGAGAACGCAACCCACTGCTCTTGACTCCCAGGCATTTGCTCTTTCCATTAGACTATGGCACTACCTCCAGGTATGAGCATACTTCTCTTACAGTTGACATGGAAACATGCACATGCACACCAAAGGAACAGTTTTTCCTTAATTTTCTATACACCATGCTTTTAATACTTTATTTCACACACTCTGTGTTTAAAAATAATAGCTCACCATGTACCTATGCTACTTGTGCTACTACTACCTGCATAAGTAAAACTTTATGTGAGATGCAATCCTCCTTTCAGTTACAGTAAGAAAACAGACAACAATCAAACTACAAATGCCTCTTCTCAAAACTTTTATTCTCTTCCATGTATAATGGAAAAAACAGGTTTACCAATCATCAAGACAAAATAAAAATTATTATAACAGAGGAACCAAAAAGAAAAAAACATTAAGAGTTTGCTAGAAATGGGGAAAGTCAATACTTTCCTCCAAAACAGACAAGCTTGCAGAAATTATCACAGAAGTAGGAGTTTCGTAACAAAATTCAAATGGTCAACACAGAACAAATAAAAATTTGGAAGGCTCAAAGATATACTTTCAGAACGATCTATCAAAATCAGTATGGAGAGCAAAGTGAGTCAATAAAACGTATCGGTGTTCACTTGCATTCTCAAATCAGAAAACTACTCTGTCAACAAACAAGTTTCGATCCTTGCCACAAAAGTGGGAATCCACAGCAACACCTCAAAAGACAGCAGAAAAATTCCAGATTTACACCTACGAAACCACATTTCTGATTTTTCAGTCTTTTTTGAGGAAATGATATTTAGCATACATCAATTTTTACTGGCTTCTGAACAAGGGAGGCAGCTAATATAAGCTGTGTATGAAAAAGAATGCATGTCAAAGATTTTTTTTTTAAGGTTTGCAATGAAAATAGTATTGTTCAGAACAAAAAGGAAAAAAATCTGCCAAAACTTTATCTCCATTCTGTCCAGTTAGAACTGCTGGCTAATGAGCGAGTTTGCATAAACGCCGTTCAAAGGAGACATACATAGCATCTTTTTAAGATAATGATTTTCACTGCAGGCCACCTAAAACAGGCGGTAAGAGCGGCCCCAGAACAGATCCCCTCTGTGTTCACCTAGGTGCATTTATTTTCATTTTGCTCCATTTTAATGTATGTATACACTCTGTGTTTTCAGCTTGTCTTTTCAGCCCACTCCCATCCTCCGCACTCCCAATCTGTCAGCCAGACTCCAGGGACAGGAATTAAAAATGACCACGTTTAAAAACTGTACCTCCCTGCGTAACAGACTTCACAGAAGCAGAAAGACTAAAAAGCTGAAAAGTCCCCCACGGTCTTTGCCTATTAAAGTCCACAGCTTGCCGACAGCAGGCCACATTTTAGTGTCAAACAGGGCACCGCCTCGCATTTCTGTGCTATGGGGAGTGCTGGGGTAATCCTGCCTCTTTACATTTCACATCACACTGTTTGTGGAGAAAGTCAACAACACTGGGATGCTAAAAAACACCCTGTAGTATTACATGGAGGACACAAGACGCTTGCTGAGAAATAGTGCTGACACCAGAATATGGCTGAGGCAGCCTGAGTGGCAAAAAGCTTATTTTTGGTTGGCTCAGGCAGTATTTGATTAGAACAGGATTAAATCCTCATCAGACTTGCTTAAAAATAATTTTACACCCATCCCATCAGGCTGCATCATTCCCCACCTTACAGTATTTTCCACCATTAAAAAGAAAGGGGTGCGTTTCTGTTCACCAAATAAGCAGAGGCAGGGAAAGTCCTTGAAAAGAGTAATGCAAGGAAGTGGAAGGAAAGATTCAGTCAACTGGCAACCAAACAGAAGCCTTCTGCTATTTCCCACTGAGAAGTAACAGTATCTGGGCTATAGATATGTTTGTCAAACATATCTATAGCAGGGATAATTAAGTTAGCGCAGCAAACCAGGTGCATGCTTTGAAGTGTTCATGCAGTTGCTATACTAACCTTTCTTTCACCTGGTAGGTTAAGCTCACCATCTCCTCACACGTATTTGCAGACTCGTGACCTATACTCTGTCCTCATCATCACATCGTTTCTGATAGCTGAAGATCTTGGAAATTATATTCAGAGGATTTGTTACAAATAACATCCAGAATCTTGATCCTCAGTTTCCTCTAACTGGAAAAACTGAGAAAAAAAAAACATTCTTGCCCTGCTTTGCAAAAAGCCCCACAGACATTCTAATATCTATGCTGCTATCACTCAAAATATCAAAATATAAAATAGGAAGCTTTAATACCCCTGTCTTTGGCAGTATTTTTTTATTCCTAGTAATATTACTAGCAGCAATACCTTTCCTGTAAAGATCAAACCTAACGTGATGGTGGGGATTCTGCTGACGTCTGTACTATGGTTTCTGTCACCATCGAGAAGGGCACCGCAGTAGTATACAGAATCCACAGCGATACCGAGACTGATTCCCACTGATCTCAGTGAAGCCAAGATTTTATCCTGTGTGCTGTTCCATACAGCTGGGGAATGATTTCATATGCAAAGATCCTTGCTTACCTTCATCCTCCAATAAATCTGAGTTCTCTGCCATCTCTTCTTCACCCACCTCAATAGAAGCCTAATGCCAGTCTCATCTCTTCTACAAAAGGTTTCTATGGCAAAAAATACTATTACTTTTCTTTCCATCAGTGTATTTCTAACTGGGGTAAGACCCTGTACACATACAGCAGTTTCAAGACAGCGACGTGTAGCCCAATGGACTGGATCAACACATGCTCTCCTGAATTTCACTCCACACGAAAGTAACTAGCATTTACTTCTGAGCAAGGGACACAGTTATGATAAAAACTGCACATGCCCTTGTGCCTCCTCTACTACACATTTTCTACTTATTTTGTCAGACTCCTGCATTTGGAGTATTTATGGATCTGAGAAATACCAGTTCAGAGATGAGCACAGTTCAAAGAGCAAGATGCCGCTCTAACTGTCCTTGCAGTGTCTGACCTGTGGGAACACACAGGCCTTCATTTTCCAGCAACATCAGCCAGACATATACATCTAAACTATTCACATAGAAAAAAAGAAAAAATACCCTCTTGATGCATTTGGCTATTGTACCTTTGCCTTTATTTCCAAGTTAATCCTTAGTTATAGTTATTGTCCTTAGTTATAGTTACAGTTATTGTCCTTAGTTATAGTTATTGTAGATGAGGGGAGAGCAGTGGATATTGTCTACCTCGACTTCAGCAAGGCTTTCGACACAGTCTCCCATAACATCCTCCTAGGGAAGCTCAGGAGGTGTGGGCTGGATGAGTGGTCAGTGAGATGGATTGAGAACTGGCTGAATGGCAGAACTCAGACGGTTGTCGTCAGCGGCGCTGAGTCTAGTTGGAGGCTGGTAACTACTGCTGTCCCTCAAGGGTCAGTACTGGGCCCAGTCTTGTTTAACTTCTTCATCAACGACCTGGATGAAGAGTTAGAACGTACCCTCAGCAAGTTTGCTGATGACACCAAACTGGAAGGTGTGGTAGATACACCAGAAGGCTGCGCTGCCATTCAGCAACACCTGGACAGGCTGGAAAGTTGGGCAGAGAGGAACCTGATGAGGTTCAACAAGGGCAAGTGCAGGGTCCTGCACCTGGGGAGGATCAACCCCAGGCATCAGTACAGGCTTAGGGCGGACCTGCTGGAGAGCAGCTCTGCAGAGACGGACCTGGGTGTCCTGGTGGACGACACGTTGACCATGAGCCAGCAGTGTGCCCTGGCTGCCAAGAAAGCCAATGGGATCCTGGGGTGCATTAGGAGGAGTGTGGCCAGTAGGTTGAGGGAGGTTCTCCTTCCCCTCTACTCTGCCCTAGTGAGGCCCCATCTGGAGTACTGTGTCCAGTTCTGGGCTCCCCAGTTCAAGAAAGATGAGGAGCTACTGGAGAGAGTCCAGCGGAGGGCTACAAGGATGATGAGGGGACTGGAGCATCTCTCTGATGAGGAGAGGCTGAGGGAGCTGGGCTTGTTCAGCCTGAAGTAGAGAAGGCTGCGAGGGGACCTAATAAATGCTTATAAATATCTGAAGAGTGGGTGTCAGGAGGATGGGGCCAGACTCTTTTCAGTGGTGGCCAGCGACAGGACAAGGGGCAATGGGCACAAACTGAGGCACAGGAAGTTCCGTCTGAACATGAGGAAGAACTTCTTCCCTCTGAGGGTGACGGAGCACTGGAACAGGCTGCGCAGTGAGCTTGTGGAGTCTCCTTCTGTGGAGATATTCAAGACCCGCCTGGACAAGTTCCTGTGCAGCTGCTGTAGGTGACCCTGCTTCGGCAGGGGGGTTGGACTAGATGACCCACAGAGGTCCCTTCCAACCCCCACCATTCTGTGATCTGTGATCTGTCCCAGCATTTCATTTCGCAGGATGCTATCAGGCAGGGGCATGAATGGACTGAGAGCAGCCCTGCCGAGAAGGACTTGGGGGTACTGGTGGATGAAAAGCTTGACAAGACCTGGCAATGTGCACTCACAGCCCAGAAGACCAACCATATCCTGGGCTCCATCAAAAGCAGCATGGCCAGCAGGTTGAGGGAGGGGATTCTGCCCCTCTGCTCTGCTCTGGTGAGACCCCACCTGGAGTGATGTGTCCAGCTCTGGAGGCCTCAGCACAAGAAGGACATGGACCTGTTGGAGCGGGGCCAGAAGAAGGACACAAAAATTATTAGAGGGATGGAACACCTCTCCTTTGAGGACAGGCTGAGAGAGTTGGGGTTGTTCAGCCTGGAGAAGAGAAGGCTCCAGGGAGATCTTACTGCAGCCTTTCAGTACTTAAAGGGGGCTTATAAGAAAGATGAGGACAAACTTTTTAGCAGGGCCTGCTGCGATAGGACAAGGGGTAATGGTTTTAAATTAAAAGAGGGTGGATTTAGACTGGATATAAGGAAGAAATGTTTTACAGTGAGGGTGGTGAAACTCTGGAAGAGGTTGCCTGTGGGCTGACAGCCAGCCAGGGACCCCAGCATACAGAGTCGGCGTTGGGAAGCGATGGTGAGCAAGGGAGACCAAACTTCCTCCTATGTGCGAACTCAGGACTCAATTTTCTGCAACGTTACCCCCAATAATTAAAAGGTTCTGTATAATTTATCCTTAAAAGCTAGTCGTGATGGGATCCATCAGAATCAGTCTGTTATCTTTTACCTCGCCATGTACCGTGTGCATGCATATCATATGGAATACATTTTACCAGCTGAAGGCTGGCAATATTTTCCACTAATTGTGAGAGTTACTAAACTGAACCTTCACTAAAATTAAGTTGACTATTAAAAGCTCAATGAGTAACCTAGCAAACGGAAGCGCTGTGCATAGGATTTAGCAAGCATGCAAGTGATCTGGCAACCACCAAGGCACAATATTTGCTGAACTTCCTATACCTAAAATTGGTTGCCTACAATAGTCATACGTTCATTATGTATGATGATTTAACACTCGCAGTACCAGCTCCTTCCTGCAACTGGCCAGCAATGGATTTCTTTATATCGCCTTACTGTGCAGTACCTAATTTGTGCTCGGTTTTCTCACTCTGCGTAACATATTAGTGTCCTCATGAAAGTTCAGGAGCAGATCTGCAGTAAAAAGAGGTAAAACAGCAAGACAGGAACACTCACAAGACTAATCCTAACAAATTCTACGCAGTTGTTTGTCCTTCAAATGCTACAGTGAGATTATGTGACAAATAATTCAAAAGTACAAATGAAATAATGAAAGATGTGCTTAGGAGCCAATGTTCGTATATATTAAAATCCCAAAATAAATGTATAACAATTCAAGCATGCTACTCTGAAAACACAAAGTTAGTGGATTGAAAGTTACAGGTTAATTTATAACATATACTCTCCATTAAAATAACAGATCTCCCTGTATCAGTTTTAAAAGTATATGAATAATATTCTTAGCTATTAAGATGTCATTACCATAGACAGTCCTAGAAATTTTAGCTACCTCAATATAAACACAGCTGGGCTTTGTGAGGAATACATGTAGGACTTGTTATTACATGTTAAATTTATTCACTATATAAAGACTTCTTACGATTGCAGTTTCTAAATTTTCAAAGAGTATATCTTTTTTGGTGCTTGTATAGTTTCTAGGCGATACCTCGATACAAATATGCTTTACTTTCTATATTGTTGTTTTCAGGATTGTACACATATACATAAGTCAAAAGCAGCAATAAATAATATTATGGTTGCACGCAGTCCAACTATCTCTGACAAATTAGAAAACTAGGAATTCCCTGAGAAAAAGTTCTCTCTTTCGGGGCTGGGGGGGGAAGGATAAAGAAAAATGCTCCTATCTGTTAATGTGGAGAAAAGGTAAAGGCAAATGCCTGTACAACTTTTGCATAAAAAGAGGGAATGATTCAGGAGAAATTCTAACAGGATTTCCTAAATGCTGCCCCCTCAAAAAAAAAAAAATCCAATACTTTAAAAAACAGAAGGTCAAAGTGAAAGTATGCAGTTACGTTAAAGAGTTAAAGTTATTGATGAAAGACTATTTGCTGATAAGGATGCATCTATTTGAAACAGGATAGCATTTGGGACTACTCGAACAAAAGTCTACAGAAAACTGATAAATCAAGGAACTGAACAGGATTTAAACAAACAACAGACATGGCTGAGAACACACAAAATGTCACGAGTACAGCTGAGAAATAAGTGATGGCACAGGACCACTTACTCAGCTACTAACAAGACATTATTTGCTTTGGCCTCTGCAGAGCGAGACAGCTATCAATCCAGCCACAGCTCTAGAAATTCTTGAGACTGAAGGCCTAAAAAAGTGATTATTATTTCTGGGTGCACATGCAGAACACCCCAATAAGTCTGGCTTTCAAAAAACAAAACATCTGCCATATATCACAGAGTCAGGTGAAACCCTAAGTGACTTTTGCAGAAAAGAGTTCTTCCCCCACAAAGTGCTTCCCCCCAAAACTGCTGTTACAAAACACCAGGGCCTAGATTCTCCAAGAAAACCTCTAGGTGCAATAATAATTTTGCAGCCCAGGACACAACCTCCAGGTGCTCTGCCCATGCAACGCAGCCTTCAGCCTTCTTAGTTACCCCTGTCTCTTGTGCACTGCCAGCAAATTCATGAACGGCCATCGCCAAGCACACAACAGTCCAAGACTGCCAGTAGGAGATGACGAAGGCCACGCACATCTGAAGTCCCACCTCTTCTTTAGGACCTACGTATTTAAGCAGTGATACTCAGATTTCTTAGTTTTGATATCTTTTTCAAGGTTCCCAGGCTGCTCCTGAAAGAAACCTACTGGAGGGTCCTTTCCTTCAAGGACACAGATGGAGAAAGTGAGATGCAACAAGGTGGCTCTATGTGTTTGATGTAAGAGGAGCTCGTGCTTTCTGAAGTCTGTCGGGATGTAGGGGGAAAGATGGGAGCAGAGAGGCTCAACCTTGTCAGGATGGAAATGCTTGAGAACATCCAAAGCAGATCTTTGGCCAACAGGGAAAGCTGGATATTGAAAACGTAGGCACTCACACAGGTTAGGCAACTTCTAAGGTCAGGTGGCAGTTCAGTGGGGATAGTGAAGATCTCAGTTCGGGCTTTCAATGCCTAAATCCCACTTAAGTCCCACTTAAGGCATCTAATCCTTTTGTGGATCTGGGCCTAAAGCCTTGCCAGAAAGGAGAGAGTCTATGCATGCAAAAGCTGATGGTCAGTGACAGTCTGGTTCTGTTAAAACTAAAACACACAGAGAACGACCTTATTTTGTACAAAAGTATAATGCAGAATAATCAAAGATGCGTTCTAGTCACAGAAAGTTAATGGAAAGTTAATGCAGCTGATACAGATCACAGTCCTGTCTTTAGACTCCACGACAGTTTTGCTGACCTGGAGAACATTATAACCCATAAATCATAGGTCTTCAATAGCCCACGGGAAGAAGTACTTTTTGGAAACGTTCGACAAAATGTATATCGGAGTCGTCAAAAAAACTTCACTTACCCACAGCAGCTAAGAGGTAAAACTAGAAAGGAACAGAAATTTATAAAACACTGTACTGCTTACACAAGGTTAATAATTCAAAGAACAACACTCTGTCATTCAGTGACCAACTAGTTTGCCATGCTCCATGAAATTAAGTCGTTTCAGTCCGGTTCCTGATAGCCAGGAGTCCACCTGACAAAAGCTACCAATTTATTTCTCACTTACCTGCAGTGCTGCTGGCTGTCTCAACCTTGAAGCAAAGTGTGAGCAGACCTGGATACCAGTGTACCCTATATTCCCTGCACGGGGTATCTCCATATCAAGAGTGTTTTCTGCCTTTTTTTTTTAAAAGGTGCCTGTACTTAACACCATTTTAATTTAGCTGACAGGACTGCCAATATGATATTCTCTTATACAAAAAATATCTAATTGACAAAAGTGGTCTTTGCATAAAAGTACTCGATCAGAATTACAATCATAAAATACAACTTTTTGTTATTATTCTATATTACTGTGTTTACAAGGGAGATCATTAGTTCTTACTAATTATTTTAATGGTAATATTTCTGCCAGTCCCAAAGTATGCACTGCAACACTTGCCTGACTGCACACACTGAGATTCCTCTATGGGTAAAACACTGGGGTCTCCATTTTGGGGATTCAAACACATCTTCACAGAGCTCTGCTTCAAATGAGAATTCTGGTCTAAGTCTCCTGCAGCTGCTCATCAGCCAGCACCTGAACTTTATATACTGGGAGAGAAACAAAGGGACTTGCCTCCCAGCTCATCCTATCTGCAGATGGGCAGAGTTCTGGCAGCTCACCCACTAACTCCTGCAAGTTTTGCACTACAAAATCAGTATTTGATGCAAAATACAGGAGAGCAGAGCAGCACATATGCCACAGATTGTAAAGATGGCAAAGATACTTTGAGCAAAGGAAAATCACCCGTTGTCCCATGCCAGTGAAATCTGTGGGACGACGGTGCACTCCTTTCTTCCTGAAAACAGCATTATCTCTCCAGATTGAAACGTGGTTTCTTCTGCCAGGCACAACAACTCTTACGCTCATACCCACCCGGTTTTCAAGGGGTATGGGAATTACTAACGCTTCGTAATGAGCCCATGGTAAGAAGGCCAGTGCAGTTTCCCCAATTTATTTGGATATTGGTCCCAAGTCTCACTGTGCCTTCAGCCGCATTTTACTTTCAGTTCTGGATTCATCCCAGGATGTCTACACAAAGCCAAGGTGGTATCTCTTCTCTCCAGCCACCTCCTCCCTTTTGTAAGGTTTTAATATACTTACAGCTCTGATTTACAGGAGTACCCTCTCTGTGACCATCCCCAATACACTCCTAACACTGACACAGGCAAGCCACAGAACACATTTTGCAATTTGGCGTATTTTTTTCAAATATTTCTGTCTAAGAGCTTTCTTATTACTTACTTCTCAAAAGTATTTCTTTTCAGTAGAAGTCAGTCTATTTTTGCCTGCATGAAGTGAGCGCCCTGCTGTTAATCTGCTCAATCTTACCTTCCCGACTCACACAAGCAACGGCCCCCTCCATCTGGCAAGGCAACTCAGAAGAATAGGGAAAGCAGGATTTGTCCTGTATGTACCTATGCATTTTTAGTTGCCACCTGTGCTTGACAGAGTCTGGTCAGCTGTAACAGACTGATGAGAAATTATTTAAATACTTCTAGTTCAAAAATATATACATTATAACTGATAAAACAACACTGATGTACACGACATCTATGAAATAGAGAAATAACCCAGAAATATAGGAATAACCAAAGTTCCAGTCTAGGACTCTTATAGTTTAAGTTTCCCAAATAATATAAACATTATGACAAGTAAATACTCAAAACAGCAAGTCAGTACACTGCAAGGTGACAGTGCTGTCGTCAGAACAGTAAGGGTTAAATTTCTTTGGAGAAGTTTAGGGGGCCATGGAAGCTGTGAATTTAGATTCACACTGATTTGATTTGTTATATTGAACAACACGCAAAGTTATTTTTGTTTGCATTTCTTACTGACTGCTATTCCCATTCCACGATCCTCCCTACAAAGCGCGGGCACAGCAGGGAGGTAGCACCCAGGAACAAATGAAGGGAGAAGCATTAGTGGAATGCATCGGGCTTCGGGCAGAGACCCATCTACGCAAACAAAGTGCTTAAGCAGGGACATTTGTGCCCGGGTCTACGCATATGTAGGGAGGTTTGGTGAGCGCAGGGAGGAGGATTTGGTTATGGTTAGAATTTGTGAGTGACAGCCATGTGACAGCTGGGAGTCAGCAAAGATTTTGTAGGGATGGAAATTCCTGAGACAGGACACACGACTGCTCATGCGATCTGCATGTGCCTATCATCACCCTGTATTATAATAGCTGACACTGTGGTTTACCAGTTCTCCAAAAGAGAGGCTATAAATTAGGAAGAGGATTTGAGGAATGGTGGATGAGAAATGAAAGTCATAACATTAAAAAACGAAGGGATAAATATAACCTGTTTTGATGTTATCGAAACAAGCAAACAAAAATCTCCAACCAAACAACACAACAGTACTAAAACTTGCATTTCCATGGTTTATCTTTAATGACAGGTTATTATTTCCTCAGCATATAATTATTTTCTTTTCTTACTAACTTACCTAGAAAGGCCTCGATCCTACAAACACTATGAATACTAAATTTTAAGTACATGAATAATCCCACTGACTAAGAGTTATTCCTATATTATCAGGGTCAGGGCCTAAGTCACAACGTGCAGTTAAGCAGAGGCATTTCCAAAGAACTGCTTCATTTTCCCTTCTGGGGGGTCTTACGCAAACACCAAGCCAGTGGAGATGCGCAATTTAAATCAAACCTGAAAAACCGAAATCCTTTCCCTTTAACACTGTATTCAAGCCGACAGACCATCACGTGACCTTTACCGTAATTTCTATTAAAATCATTTCATGTCTCGTTGCTTCTGCTATCCTGGCTCATTTGTATTGTTTACAACAAGTCATTGCTCTCGACAGTTAGTGGTGGCTGAATCCATGGTTACCAGTTTTTACATTCACTGGTTAAACGGAATGCAGCTCTTCGGTGGGGTTTCATGGCGAAAGCTCTTAAGAAACCACAATCCAGCTATCAATCAGGCTAACCTGGGAGAAATTAATCTGATAAACAGAAGTATCATTGCGTATGAAAAATTTATTGAAAGGTAGCTCAAGGCTTTTATTAGTCACAGTTGCAAAAGTGGACACGTTCGGATCGGACTTAGGGCACAGAAGACTTAGGTTATGTGGTCTACGTCTGACATTCATCCATGTTGCGCCTTCTCTGGCACTCACTGTTAATAAAACTATACTGTTCAAGGCTTTAAAAAAAAAAATCTCAAACACTTATTTTACCATAAATGTGCTCAGAATACAAATAGTACTTAAATACAGGTTTAACCAGACTGCAGTCCCGGCAAAGTAACTTAGACACAGACAAGATAGTAGAACAAAAAACAGACTGCCTTCAGTAGAATTCAATTAAGACAAAACCCACCCCAAACAGTGCAACCTTGTTATCAACTAAATGAAGCCTGCAAAAAAATATATTTTATTGTTACTTAAGAACAATGGGCACTAATTCCGTTTACCCTGTTATTTATAGTTTGGCATAGGGTGGGGTTGCCAAAATTAAAAAGCAAAGCAAAAACTTATTTGCAAGACAGACCCCCCCAAAACCTTTAAAATGCCTAAAAACATAAGAAAAGTTCTCTATAGGTTAATGGCTACAATAATTGCCCCAAGCTACATGAGAGCAACAAATAGTTAAATCAAACATATTACTACTAGCTCATCTACTGCAAAGTCACTGTATCAGAAGCCCGAATTGATTTGTTTCCTTAGAACAAACTGAAAATGAATGTAACATAATATCTGAAAAAAAAAAAATTCCCTCCTGCCCTGCTAATCGGATATCGTATAATGGTTGATTGCAGCTTTGCACCATGCTATTGTTGCCTATATCGTACATACTTACAGGTTCTGGGTTCTTCCAAGAGTTTGGTGCAGTTTCAAGGACAAATGTCTTAAGGAAGTCTTTCTACTGTGCAGCAGTGATCCTAGCTCTGATCTCATTACATGAGCAAAGTGCTACAGCTGACAAAATACAGGAAACTTCCTGCGTGAAGAAGAAATCTTGGAAAGTCTCAGGGTTAAAAAGGCTCCATAGATGTGCTGCGTGATTTGCTCCCTAGTTGTGTATACACAGTAGCAGCTGATCTCTGTTTGCAGCCCTGCAGAAAGAAACCTTCGCTGAAAACCAATGGCATCACATTTCAGCGGAGCTACTGCCAGGCTCTGGAGAGCAAAGCAACCTTTGACAACTTCACCCAGTTCAAATCACTGGCGTTTGCTGCATGTCCTGCAGGACTTTGGAAACTGGGTATTTGCTGTTTTTATTAACGCTGCTTTGAAATCCTGCGTCCTAGGCAGTCGTCAGACAAGCAGAACTCTCCCTCACTGTAATCGGAGGTTTTGACTGTGTCACGACTGCGAACTGCAGAATTTACCACAATATATTTTGCTTTGTCTTGATTGTGGCATTTGCAGATGAGAAGCTGGTAGCTGCGCTCAAAAGCATTTTCTGCCTTAGAACTGCTAAATTAGGTGCAATAGGCATCCTGTTTATCCTAAATTCATCCCGAGCCTGCCTTGCATCAGTCGCACATTTCTCAGCGCTTTTTTTTCTGATACAGAGTACAAGTCAAAAGATTTTGGGAGTGGGAGGGGGCTGGTTCTTTCATTTAATCTTTCATCTAGAGTGTTTTAGCATGGTCCCTGTCTGACTAAAACCACGCAGTACAACACCCTAAATCCAGCAAAGTTTGGTATTCTGACCAAAGTCCCCGTGTGACTCCCAGTATCCGCCAGTGCCCCCTTAGCTCCTGCCTCAGCCCTGCGGAAGCAACCAGGCATGGACAAAACCTGCACCAGCCTCTGCGGTTCTTCCTGCTGCCCAAGCAAACCAATAAGACCAGAAAAGCAGCATTTAAAAATAAACTGCTAGCACTATTTGAACTCTTAAACTGGGAAGCAGTACTCTGAACACATCCTCACATTTGAGGCTAAAATAAATAATTTGGATTCAGTTGTTTCACCATTTAGCCCAGGGTCATTCTCCAAAGAGTAACTGGGACCACACAGTCCCCCAGCACAGGGTCAGACCGTGACCACAGAGCCTGCAAGTTCCTTTCCAAATGAGACCTGCTTCTCTCTCCAGGATAACCAGCAAACTTCAGAAACAAAATTTGGAAGAGTCCCTTTTAACAGTGCACCATTACAGAGCTTGGCTAGGAGGAGTTAAGAGTTTTCTCCTGGGCATTTGTAAAGCAGATTATTCACCACCCTGTTTTCCCCTCGGGCGCTATGACTATTCTAGCTACCAGGATATTGTGTATTATTTCTTTAATATTTTGAACTTTATTCCAAAGGGCAGAAACCAAAACTGACAGTACATCAAGACAGCACGCTCTATGATTCAAACAGCAAGATAATTGAGAACCTGTGCATACACAACTTCTGAGTATGTGCATGCACGTTGCATATGCGCGCACACTCACTCACAAGCACAAACAAGGGTTTGTGGCCAAATTTTCAGAGACACTCGCAGTTCATGTCCTCACCTCCCGTCAATTAAAAAAACGTAACAACAAGCAAAACCTGATCAGCAAAACATTAAAAATGATTTTTATAGAAGATAGGCACCGTTTATAGCAAGGCAACCATATTGATTCAACATGTACTTCCACCCAAATTTGCCCCTCTCCTTTGGGAGAAGGATCCTGTCCACCCCTGGACCATGTCACACCAGAGAAATGAAAGCATACGGTGGCACCAGCAGGATTAATTTTGCTCTTTTCCCCAGAGACACAGTGCAAGGTAGGGGACAAAACCCCGGCTATGACGCTGGGCTCTGGCTAGGCTCTGCCACTGACTGGCTGCGTCACCTCCGACGCATCACCTTCCCTTTCCGCACTTCAGCTGGCACCATCACGTTTAACGCGTGTTGCAAAAGCACAGTTTCTGTGCCTCCATTGCTCAAGCCGCGAGACAGGGATCGCACGCCGGAGAAAGGCATAGGACTAAAACCTGAGGTTGTGCGTCCAGCTCCCAGCAGTGCCGTAAGACGGGCTGTGACCTTGGACCGCCTGCTCTCCGTGCTCCAGTGCCCAGCCTGCTGCCCGGGCTCCCCATACCTTGCTCTCAGCCCTTGCCCACCTGGTCACTTTTAACTGTAATAGGGTAGGAGAGTTTTTTTTCTGTTAGGAATTCAGCACAGAGTAAAACAAGCTCTTTTTGTCAGGTGGAACTCAAGACACTAATTTAAGACAAGTAAAAAAGAATTCCCTGTGGAAGCAGGAATTTCAGTGAATGAAGTTTCCTCCTCAAGAGCCCCTAAATTCTCACGTGTCTGCGCGGAAAGGTTGAGACTCCCGAATGCAGAACGGAAGCAGTAATCTGACCGTGTTCAGCAGTCCTACTCCGCACACCCCAGTCGGCACTTGTCAAGGCTAGAGGACATCCGTTCTGGGTTAGACTCCACTTCTCCTTACCTCTCCTCTATAACTGTGTCCCATCTGTCACAGCTGGGTCAGTACGGATCCAGGGACACTGCTCCTTCAGCCCCCTTCTTCTGTAAAACTATACACAGATCCCAACCACGGGACACACAGGAACTGCCAAATCATTCTCCTCCCAGTTTTCCCAGCTGCATTTCAATCTGTGACACGCTGTGTTCTCTCCTTTCCGATTTTCTCACTGAATTTTGTTTTCACGGCATTGTATCCGTCAGGGAGCACAGTAACAATTCAAAGTCCATTTTCCAACCTTCAGAGGACAAGGTAAAGTAGCCTGGCTACTAAGGTGCAGCCGCAAAAAACGTTTGGAGAGAATGTGGAGCAAGATCTAGGCGAGAAATGAAGAAAGTGAAGCCGAACCCGAGCTTAGGCGATGTCAGAAGCTGTATGTCTCTATCCCTCCTCCACCTGTCCCCACTGGAAAGAGTGACCCTTGGGAACCAACCCCATTGCCTGCTCTCCTGAAGTCGAAACTAGTACTGGTGCCCAAGATGGGCCATGCCCTGCCTTCCTGACATCCATCAGCAGTAACAGTTTAGAAAGCTTCTTGTTTAATTCATGCTGGTCTCAAAATTCAAAGACATGATCAGGAGGGAAGTCATTTAAGGATAGTACTACAAACAAGGAAAACAGAGCAAATTCTCAGTTTTAGCACCAGTCTCAGGATATTCGCTGTATATTTTAAAACCCTGTTTCCAGGAGTCAAGTAATAGGCGACCAGCTTTCTCTTTTAAAAAGATATTTCTGGCTCTTGTAATAAAAGTAGAATGATTGAAAGTAACTGCGATAAAACAGAAGTCCAGCAGAAGCACAGGGACACTTCTAAAAGTCAAATGTTTTAGCCAGTCTCAAAATTTTCAGTAGCAGTATCGGTTTTAATTGTCAATCTCTGAATCCAACAGGAGTACACAGGGTACTGAGAGCCACACCTGAAAGCACCCGGAAGGCCAGACTCCAAGAAACATATCCTACCTGTTTTATTCAGATGCTTAGGATTTTGCTTAAATATCAAGTCCAAAAATCAGTTCATCTAAACCTGTCTGATTTTTGCACAGATCCTCAATGTGTCCTATCCCCAGTCTATGCATATATACATTAACTGTGACTACTAGGGTTTCGTTTTAGCATTTTAATGCATTTGGATCCTCGTCAACGTATGGAACAACTCCCTCATCCTTACACACCAAGCGGCTACCTTCTCCTCATTGAAACTCCTCCATAAAAGTCACTTCTCCCTTTTCATCCATTAGGACTTAAACCAGAACCGACACGATCGTCAAGAAATTTGTATGCCTAAGCTAGGTGTTGTTCTCTTCAGTAGCTCTACACTACCTGATCGTTGAGGATTCTCCTTCCGGTGGTATTTACTATGCTCACATTTTGCGCCATGTGTACAACTAAAATGGTTTGGGTTTTCATACCCTTCTTGTCTTTTCTTTGCTCTCTAAAGTACCCAGCATACTTTGAAACCAATACAGGTGATAATATAGTTGTAAATATTGCCATGGAGGCATCACAATAAAATTGACATTTGGCATAATTCATTCAAAGTGCCTAGATCCAATTTAAATTCTTTCCCAATTTTTACCGAGGCTTCACAACCAGATGAACTTAAACCAAGGTGTACGACTTCATGCTACACTGGTAATCCACCCTAACTAGGAAATAAATTTTCAGTGATTAAGTTGAATTGTTCCTACAAAATGCCAGCTTCAGCTTTTCACCCATACAAAATAGCTTGGAAAATATATACTGCATGTGTTTATTATAGCTACAGTTGCTATGAACATCCATAACTCTCCAACAATTTCTTTGATTTATGTTCAAAAACATACAGGGCATGAAATGATGCCTGCAACCTTACATTTCCCTCAAGAACATTGTGGGGAGAAGATATATTCCAAAACATCATGTTAGATTCCTTGTTATGTCTCCTTTTTAAAATAAATGTATGATAATCAATTACACATGCTTCAAAGCAACTGCCACTAGATTCCCCAACAGAAAAGCTGTTTGAGAAGAGTTCCATTTTCTTTCCCCTAATGGTTGAGTTATAATAAGAGATCTTGCTCAGACATTAAAGGAAACAAATTGTATTATAAAGGATAGGGCCTGCTCAACTTGTATATGCAAGCACACGTTTGTGCTTGCCCAGACTTGACTTGGAACAAGATTTTCAGAGAAGTAACATCCCCGCCGATCAACATGCTAACAATAGCATGTGTGTGTGAAGGCCTTGCGCCTAATCTCCTCGTCATATACACTTGTAGTAATCCAACTGATGTCAGGAGAATGACACAGATGATAAGTTAATGTCTCAGGCTCAACTTTCCTTTCAACCTCAGTATGCAAAACATTCATTTAAGAAGCCCACCCGGCTGTAGCTTCCACTCGAAACACAAACCTGCAGATGTTTACAGGAATATCAATTAAGCTGAACGGGAGCTCTGCCATTAACGCTGGTGCATATATACATTAACTGTAACTACTAGGTAGCTTGGACTTTGCAGACCTGCTGAACTCCACGCCGAGGCTGAAGTGCATGTTTTCTCCAGGGTACCGAGGCCGATGGATTATACGCCATTAACTGGTTAGCATAATACGGATGACGTCCCCGCAACCTCACGCCTCTGGCGCAGGGACAAGGGGGGTGTCTCCGCACAGCATCCTTGCCCACGGTGAGGAGGCCGGAGCGGCTGGGAACGCGTGCAGCATGTGGCACCCTGCATAGAAAAGGTCAGCATCTTTGGTCTCCCCTGCACCAGCTGGTTCGTGCTTGCACCCCAAACTGGGAGCTCCTGTTCCTTGTGTCCTGCGCTTTTAATGCCTTGGGTTACACCGCAAACTAGACAGCTGGCAAACAATATAGACAACGGGACTGGATGGGAGAGGCCCCTCTAAGGAGGACTGACACCTGCAGGCACCGAGTTTCAAGCCAATACGGAGTAAACTGGATCTGAGACTTGTTTGAAACAAAACATAGCCCTGTTCGTCCCTGCAAGTGCACAAAACCTGTGTGCCAAATCTGGAAACAGAAATAAATTCTCTCATTCCACCCAGTTGTGGGTTTTTTTCTGTCTTCCTTTGAATCAAACCCTCGAAGAACGAAAATTCACAGGAGAGGAAATACCGGCTTGCACCCTCTTTGGACTGCGGTGCTATTTTATCTGTTACTAACGAAGCCTTGGAGGAGGAGGGGAGGGGACTGGATGTGCATGCCTATTGCCCATGCAGCCCCAGCTAGATAGCATCAACAGTTGTTCTCCTATTTTCACAGCGGGAAATAAGCAGGTACTAGCTGTACAGGAATAATCAGGAGGAATCTAGGTCAAAATCAAAGCCAGGGTGCTCTGTCCATTTGACAAAACTCACATGCAAACACAATACCCATGTAAAAACAAAGAACTTACTTGTAAGGGTTATCTCTCTTAAGATTACTAAACAAGCGTGCAAATGTTGGCCTACCTTGAGTAAAAGACACTACTCCTTTTGTGTGACTTTTGAAAAGGCATTAAAAATCAATATAAACTTGCAATATTAGGAAATTTTATAATCACTATTTCAAAAAGGCAGACTTGAAAGGGTCTCTTGTTCATGGGTAAATCTTCAGTTAGTTTTTCTAGTACCGGCGGTTCAATCGAAAGATTCGCCAACTGCCCCCTGGAGAAAACTGAAGATCTGCATTTAAATGGAGATATAGTATTTCCAAATGCACGGTACCTGCAAGGCAGATACTGTCAAGGTTTCTTAGTGAGTGGATCTCAAATTGTATTAGGTACATTTCAGTGCTGTAACTATCCCCATTTCGTAGGACTGGGGCTATTTCCATATCATTTTTCCGTGTTCATGCTTTGTAATATTTGTCCTGATAAGTCAAAATTAAACCCCATCCACAACAAAGCCCTCACATACCAACAACAAGGAATTATAACCTTATGTATAATTTTGTGATACGCACAATGAAGACTGTATTAGACAGCTTGACTAGAAATCTTAAATAATTAAAAACTCTGATGACTTAATAGAGTAGTAAGCTTGGCTTACAATGCAGTCAATTTAGAGCCATAAAAACACTGTGTAAAATTTTTATCTTGTGGTTGACCATTACATATCCTATTTATTATTCCAAAGTATTTCAACAGCATTTTTCTTCATCAATGTGGCTGCTGGCATTTAGCACCCACTCACTAAATGCACGTGATTTTCCTGGAACAGCTTTAGGAAAAGAAAACAAAAAATTAGCAGATCACTACAAAACTGTTCCTTGTTGCAAGATGCATCTTTCTGCATTCTGACTTGAACCGACTTCATGTGATGCAAAATACATTCGAAGCCACCAAGACTTAAATATAATAAATCAAAGCTGTGCACGCGAAGTTAAAAAGACTGGTGTAACTACTGATCCTGACACATCAGAGAACCAACAAAAAAAATCAAACCTCATGAATACTTGGTTGCTAATGTACACGAGTTCAAAGAGCAGCGGCTCTCTTAGGAAAATATCTTAATTTTCATATCAGAAAATCACCCTAACCTTTCAGAAAAGTTTTTGCGATTACGCAAGGCAGGCAGAGGAAAGGTTTAGAGTGCAAAAGACACTCGTGATGGGTTTCAGGCACGCAGGCATTAGTCCAGGCAGCCTCTCACTGAAATTCAGGTTGCAATTGAAACGTCCCTGTAAACAAGGTTACTGCGAACGGCCCGAGATATCCTTCTCAGCAACACCTTCACCAGGAGCCCTTCAGCTGTCTACTTAGTTTGTTATACCTTATCTCCCAGCCCTGACATCCTAATGCCGATTCAAATTCAGGATTCAAAATGAAAGATGAAATATCTCTAAGATCACTTAATATTGAAATACCGTTGCGGTAATAAGCAGTGCCAGGCTCGAGATAGGAATATAGTACTCCAGTGGTAACCTTTTAATTTCTGACAAAATACTGTGGAGTAACTGTGATACTGCACACACAGTTAATACAATCGATTTGTTTTCCTTATTTTGATAATGAGCGTGCTGAATGTCATGTTTACCTTCTCCTGCCCCTGGCACATTTTAAACTGTAAAGTCCTCTAAAAGCAGACCTGCCCGGTTCCCAGGCAGACACGAAACCCCTCACTCCACAGACACCACCCCCCCCAGCATGCAGAACCACGGCTACCTTGGTGCTCACCAGACAGGCAGGATCATAACGACCCAAGCCGCTTCGTCAGCCCAAGCCTTTGCTACTTCCCGTGGAAACGCAATGCGCGTGCCGTGTATAATCTCATGTCGGTTCTGTCGTAAACTACTCCCATCCTGACAGTGAGGGCAGGTATGCTTCACCAGCGCATTCCGCCCTCGGAAATACAACAGGGAAGCGACACCAAAATGTATCGGCCAAGTTTTAAACTTTGTATTTGAGACAGGGTGGCTAACAAACGCGTCGAACTTTGGTGGTTTCATACCAAGGGCATTCAGGTTTCCCTCCTGGCCACAAATGAAGATGGGGTGGGGGGTGTCATCTGTTTTCCTGTTGGGTTATGTTTGCTGTCAGAGTCTCCTTAATAGCATGAAAAGAAGAGACAGGATTGGGGGGGGTGGGGGGTACTGAGGGGGGGGAATTACAGGAGAGAAGCCCAAGCTGCTCGGTGCCTGCCTTCCCACACTCGCATTCACCTTCATTTTCCTCCTCTTTCTATCCCACTCATTTTTACTCGCCTCCCCCATTATTTAGTCATCTCCTAAATGCAGTTCTCTCTTCTTTGGTGTCACGAAAACCCTATTAACTAGACCAAGTCCTCGGAGCGCTTCCCCTGCAGCACTTCAAAACCTACCTCCAGACCGCCCGCTGCTTCACAGCAGCGATGCCCGGGGGAAAACAAAAATAAATAAAATAAATAAAAAAGGGACACGGCGATCTCCCTGGCAGCCGGGTCACGCCCGGGCTCGGAGGAGCGGACAGAGCGCTGCTGACTTCCCACACTTTCCGAACCCCCCCGGCCCCGGCGCCTTTATGCGTGCGCGTCCCCACGCGTGTCCCGGCCCCGCGGCACCGGCGGCGCCCGGCGCGTCCCGGGTGGCCGTGCGGGAGCAGCCTGCCGCCGCCGTGCCCCCCGCCGGGGCCTGCTCGGCTCCCGCCCGCCGAGGTGCTTCAGGAAGGAGAGGGCCGGTGGGGGACGAGGAGCGGACCCCCGCACCCACCCCCCGCCGTCGGCCTCTCCCCGGCGGGGCGGGCCGCGCCGCAGCCGGGACACTTCGGGGCTCCCGAAAGGGCACCCCGGGCAAGGGAGGGCGGCACGGGCGGCTGTCGCGATAATCTCGCAGGCGCCCCAGCACGGGCTTCGAGAGTCCGGTCCCCCTTCCCCCGCTCGGTACCGCCAAGAGCCACCCCGGGACCCCGGCCCCAAACTCTTGCCGGCGAAAGCCTCGTCACTTCCCCGGCGCTCCCGACCCCTGGCGAGGGGAGGGGGGACAAAACCCGCCGGGGTGGGATCTGTCAGCAGAGAAAAGAAATGATTCTCCCTTCCCCCCCCCTCCCCCCACCCCAAATTTTTAAATAATTGTCCGAGAGAGGAGAACCACGCAACCCCGGGCGGCCGGCGCTGTCGTGTGGCTTTTTATGAAGCTGATTTTTTTTTTGGGGGGTGGGGGGGGCAATGACTCTGAGCAAGTGCAATTGGCAAGGTCTGAAGGTGGAATGGGGGGGGGGGGGGGGGGGGGGGGAGCGCTCCCGGCAGCGGCGCGTCCCCGAGCGCCAGCGTGCCCCCGGTGCAATGTCAGCCGGCGGCGGGGGGGTAGGGCGGGCGGGGGGCTCGGTTTACCTGGTCAGCTCAGAACCGCAGGCAGGTTAATCGGGTGAGTCGTCGGGGATTTTAAAGAAGCCGAAGCCGGTTTCTTTGCTAGGAAAGTCTACAACACCATGCAGGGACATTGCAAAATCTTTACGCACGCCTCCTTTAACTGGGCTCCCGCGACCTCCGCCGGCGAGGGGGGAGCCGGCGGCGGGCGACGGGCCGAGCGGGGCGGCGGCGGCGCGGCGGGGGGCGCGGGGGGCGGCGGCGGCGGCGGCGGCGAGCGCGGCCCGGCGGGCGGGAGGAGGCGGCGGGAGGGCAGCGGCGGCCCCGGCCCCGGCGGCCCCGGCCCCGGCGGCGTCCCCGGGCCTCCCTGCCGCCTTGGTAGCGCCGGTCCGCACTCGGCCTGACCCGGGACGTCACGCCGCCCGTCTGCTCTCTCAATGATAACTTGGCAGGAGCAGGGGGAAGCGGCCGGGTTTTTCCTGGGCTCGTTACCGGGTACGTGCACGTTCTTTGGCATGCGGCGGTGGTTTTTTTTTTTTAAAAAAAGCGAAATAATAAAAAGCCGGGACAGGAAATCCGGGGCGCGGCGGGGGCTGCCGCCCCGCGATGGTGGCGGGCGCGGGGGAGCGGCGGCGGCGCGGCCGCGGGGAGCGGGCATGCGTTCATCTTTTTGTCTTTCATTTTACCTTCAGGGTGACATTCAGTGCCGGGCGGGCCTCGCTGGTCACCGCCAAGTCCCACCTGGAAAAAAAAAAAACAACCCAAAAAACAAAAACCCCAAAGCCAAAAGAGCCCCACCCCACCCCGGAGCTGCCGCAGCCGGGGAGCGGGGCGCGGGCGGCCGCCCCGGCGGCCGGGATGCGGCGGACGGGACGGCTCGGCCCGGGGACGCGCGCAGGCAGGCGCAGGCCACCCGCCGCCAGCAGGCCTCCCGCCGAGCCTCCGCGGGCCGGCGACACCGCAAAAAAAAGGAAATTAAAAATAAAAGGGGAGAAATAAAAAGGGGGGAAGGAATAAAGAATCCCCCGCGATGCAGGAGGGAGGCAGGCGAGGAGGAACGCTGCTGGCGGTGCTGCCGCCGTGCAGGCCCGGAGCCCCCCCCATCTCCTCCAAGCCGCTGCAGGGGAAGGCCCGGAGAGTGGGGGGGGGGCGGGGGGGAAGCCCCCCACGCACGGACTCCTGTGGAGCCGGGTGGGACGTGGGGTGCCCCGTGGGGTGCCCTGTGGGGCTCCCCGTGGGCCGCGGGGCCGGAGGAGGCTGGGCGGCAGCCGGGCGATGCGCTGGCACAATGGCGTCGCTGCTGAGGAGAGCGAAGGACTCGCCGGAGCCCGCGGCGGGATTTAACCAGGGGTGTCCAAACCCTCTCCCCCCACCTCTGCTGCGACGGCTGCGGAGCAGCTGTGCCTGAAAGCAGGGCGTTTTACGTGAAAACAGGGAGCGAGCGGAGGCCGGCACCGAAGCGATGGCGAGGGCTGGCAGGCCACCTGCCTTTTCTGTCCTTGATTTTGGTGCTTCTGAAAGGCAAACCCTGGAAGTCTGTGTGAGTGGTCCCGCCGAGCTCGGGGGACCTTTTACACGTTGGATGTAACCCACGTGCAAAAAGTACTTCCAGAACTAGGCCTTGCTTTAAAAGACACCATCCGCGGTAGCTCAGACTCCTGAAGGGCCTCTGCAGCTGAAGATCAGTCGTTACAAACACGCTGTTAACGCCCCGGACTGCTGAGACACCACGACACCTGCACAGGGACTGCAGAGCGTCCCAGCAGCGCCCAAAGCCAAGTTTACCTCTTCTGGCTTGCCTTTCGCACCACCCGTTTTAATAAGGAGTTACAACACCGCCGGCGCGCGTGTAACTACCGCGGTGGAGTTCGTGAAGGGACACATGTCGCAGGGCTGAAACTAAATCGTTTTTTTTGCAGCTGCCTCTTGAGCCTTAGTATTAGCATTGACACTTTCATTTCTCTCGTTTAAATACAATGAAAGGGAAAATTGCCCTTGCCTAATATCGTTACTAATCAGGTTTTGCCATTGCAGTTTTTATACAGAGATAAAGTCAGGGAGAAGTTAGTGTACACCTTTTCTCTTGCTGGACTTGGTGCTCTCAAACAGCACCTTATTTCAAATGGTGAGATCGTCCATTGCAACTGGAAAAAGAGTTGAGGGTAAAAAAACATCCTTCTCAGAATATGGTACACTCCAAGCATCATTTTAAGGAGCCTGAAATTGAAAGCTCCCCCCCCGCCCCCCCCAGACCCAAGCTACTCAAGATGCTTTCTGGCTTGGCTAGAAAGACAAGTTTGTTTCATGTTTCTGTTTTGTAATTGTTTTGAAGTGCTTTTAGGCTAAATTCTTACGTGTCTTAACTATACTGTCTCAGCAGAGTACATAGAGTACATTACCGATACATTTTTTTGGTAGACTTGAAAAGCACTGTGTACAGCTTGATTGTTGTCTGTATTCCACCATTCATTTTCAAGCGAGGCACTTCTGATTGATGTGGAGAGTCTGTCTGAAAGGATGAAGGGTATGGCATAGCTACCCAAGATGCTGCTTACGATTATTCCATACCTCAGCTAACAGGGAGATTTTTAGTTGTGATTGTTACACTTTTGAAAGTGAATTAGTTAATCAGATTGCTATTTTTGGAATGCACTTAAAAGGAACATTAAAATGCATTAATTTCATTAAAATAAATGAGCGGATAGGCAACAAAATGCGTATTAGTCAAATAAGCAAGATCTCTCCTGTGGAGCCAAATTCAGCCCTAGTGAAATCAACTGACTTGTGGTTCTCTACAGCGTATTTCATTTGGCCTCCGCAGTTGCACCGCTGACACTTTGGTTGTCAAAGGTGTGTATATTAGAAACATTTGAGCCGTGCTTCTCCAGTGTGATTAACCTCTGAAGTTCAAAATTCACCTGTTTTCCATTTAGCTCAGCTGCGCAGCCCTGTTGCACATGCAATTTTTGGTGTGCGTACGCACCGGAGATGCAGAGAGGCATTCCCCACCCCGGTGTTAGCCTAAGGGACGTGAGCTGTGTCTGAAGCGAGGGTGTGATGAGGTGGATTTCGGCAGAGGCTGTTCGCAACCAGCTGTGTACATGCTCCCCTTAATAGGCTGTACTGAAGTCTCTGCTTCCACCTTTCATTACTGCTGTTACTCATGCCAGTGAGAGTAAAGGAGAGGTTGGTATGTCTATAATCACACGTTCATTTGCTATGTAGATGTATCCTAAGAGCCTCTCAGCCCAGGAAAATTATGCCGGAATAAAGTCGGATGTGAATGTAAAGCAGCACTGTGTTCAGATAGCTTATTCTTTCTGGAATGACCGAGTCGTTTCCTGGTTTCACTTAATCCACTTTCAGAGTGGATTAAGATAATTCAAGAAAGTGAATTTTTATGCTGGTATAAGATTTGTCTACACATGGTTTTAGCCGAGAGTAATTACTGCAGTGTACCTAATAAGTGTTTCGGAATAATTTTGTGTGTAGACAAGTCCAAAGTCCCACAGGTGAAAACAACAGAATTTAGTCTTTCCATATAAGACAAGGTTAATGCAGCCCAACGTTTGACCTACTTCTTTCCTTGTGAAGCATATTTAATTCTTTACAGGTTTTTCTTTTTCAACAAAAACCCCACAACAGCTATGCATTTATGATCAATTCCAGGACAGCAATGCCACATGCACTCCACTGAAAATAAACAATTTAACCAGTATATGTACTCTGACAAGTCCTCAACTGCCTTAAAGTGGCAATGGGTTCTTTACTGCAGAAAACATCAGCTTCTCAATCATAAATATTTTGAGAGTGTTGTTGTAAACCAAAGGAAAACAAAAACTAAAGCTCTGCTTTGTCCTCGTGAACACTTACGGTCCATTTGTACTTTGACCGCATACCATTCAAAGCGATAGCACCCACTGTAATTCAACAACATCCTGAACGAGGAACTTCTCAGACTTGCACAGAAGGGTTCACAGAGCAACAGGGCCTTCAGAGGGCACCTTAAGAAGAGAGAGCTAATTTACAGTTTGTTTACAGACATCTGAATCAAGAAGAACCTACCTGAAACTCAGGCAGCTACTCTGCTATGAACCAAGTGTACTGTATCACCACAGGCACGCAGGAAAGTTCCCAAAATGATAATGAGAACATACAAATCTTTTTTGCGACTTTGTGCCAGACAGAAAGTTTGTCAAATGTCATTTGGTCTCATTCTGTGCCACAGATCTCCCTGGGAAGAGAGGTGACCCCTTGACATGAATTAGGACTCCTAAACTTTAAACTCAAGGTTGTTTTGGGTTTGTTGGGTTTTTTTTGAAGGGGGAGGGGGGAGAATCTAGATGAGAAAGAAACAGTGCAAGCTCAGCTAGTGAAACAGCCAATTTTTTGAAAGAACCATAAATATAAAAGCTAGATGGTACAAATTGCTGACCCTTTAAACACTGACATGGGAAAAGCCAATAAAAGCTATGAAGATAGAAAACCCCAACTCCTACTTTGTGTGAATGGCTGTAATGTGGGAAGGCAGACTGTACCCAGGGGTCTTCCCTTATGCAGACGAAGTAGCCCCGCTACTTCGTGTAACGGGCAGTGATGCCACGCGCAGGATTCTTGTTCCTAAACTGGATTTGTGATTACAAGCATGGCTTTGCTCTCCTCTGCTGGTCTTCGTTGAGGGTATGGGGATTTCATGTACGCCTCCCTCACACCGAACCTGCTTATTTAAGCAAGAAGCTTTCTGGTAGGAAAGTAAGCACTGAATAAAGAAGGTAAAACACGGATAAACATAAAACAAGAAATCAAGTTCTTCAATTCTGTCATGCTGGGTGACTTTGGCTATGGGCCTAGTCTCGACATTAAGGCTCAAACTAGACGAAGACTGAAGGCAAGGAGGGTTTTGGACCGTATGGGAGCATACCTAATCTGAAGTCCCACTTGTCTGAACAGTTGGATTAATTATTTTACACTCTGCTTCCACTGAGATGGAGCATTGAGCCACCAGCAGTGGTGGAGTATCCTGGCTCTCCCTCACTCCTATCACTACAGGGGAGTTACTCACCCAGAGAGGAAGGTGTCTTTAAATCTCTGAGGCGATGGCACAACACGCACAAGAGGAATGCGCACAGCCAGTGCAATGAAATGAGGGATCCTCTGTGAGAATTGGTTAGTAGCGCCAATGTTTAATATTTGTCATAACAACCAGCGACTGTTTTGTTTTTTGTTCTAACAATGTGAATTATGCATTAAACATTAATACAAGCGAGTGTACTTTTCTTTTGATCTTCAAGCATAATCATTTCTAATGAGAGTTTATACACGAGCATTGAAACAAATCCCTGAGTCATGTGAATTTACTTTGGGTTTACTCTGTGGGAAAGATATCCCACATGGGTTACTCATGTCTGTAAAACATAACATAAATCAGAAGAAAAAAAAATTAGCTTCCATTTGGCTGTTGGAACATAAATATCTACGTAGACATTTGGCTTGTACGCTAGTGGTAGTGCAATGTTAAAAAAATTTATCAGGGATCAGGATTCAGGGCGGGGCCCTCCCCTAATACGAAATCCAAGTCTGCTCAGAATGAGCAAGCTCACCTCTTAGCTTCTGCAGGCTGGCTGCTAACCAGAATTGAGCCTAGCATCAGAGCAGTTCGAAGTAACTCTGTGAAGTTGTAAAGTGATCAGAATTTGGCTTGCTTGATGTAGACAAAAGTTGCCGAACGGCCATCAGCAAGTGATAATATTGCATACAGGTAGCAGACAAGCTGCACAGTGCTAAGTGGCACCTTTCCAGATGTCCTTCAGAGCTGGCTGCGGTGCAAAGCTGACCCAGTCTGGACCAACTCTAGAACCTGCTTGGCCATATCCAATATCTGCTCCTCTCATTTTAATGTCAATCACAAACATTGCATTCCATGAAAATATAAACACTATAGATTGTGTAACTGCCAAGACAGTTATTTAAAATACAAACAGAATTTAAGCCCTTTCCCCTTTCACACGCCACAGAAATATTAAAATAGCCAGCGATGAACAGTCTGCACTTAGGCAGCCGTGCTGTATGTGCAAAGTACATGCAACATACTGGGGAAAGTACGGGTGCAAAACAGTGTGTGGTGGGCCTGATCCCTGGGTATACAGGTGCTGACTACAAGATTTCCAAAATGCCTCTTGCCTCTCCAAAACAGAGCTCAAAGCCAAAGGTTGCAGAAGAGGAATAGCTGCCAAGAAGGTTTTGCGCTTAATGGCAGATAGGCTCTAGCTATGATTCAGGTCGTATCTCAGGAATTCTCAAAAGCCCATTAATGTGTTTTAATGTTTAAGTGTGAAAGGAGTCCTGGAAGCCAGAGATCCAGGATTACCCCACATAATTCAGTGTTCTCACAGCAGTCTACTGTCATGCTCCCTGCTGCTTCTTTTCTCTGGCCTGAGTAACCTCAAACGCTGATGGTAGAGCTTCAAAAGCAAGAGCAGAAGCCTGTGCATAGAGTAGTTTATAGACTGGAAGAAGAGGAAACACGAAACCCTTCATCCCTGAACTTGAATTCCCTAACTGCTATGTTTTATATGAAAACAGAGGAACGGATATGATTGCAGTTGAGAAGAAAGCACCTGTGACACTATGGAATGCCAGCACTGTTTGTATGAATTAAGTCTTCCCTGAGGTTGCAGAACTTCACCTGGCATGTTAAGTCAAAAGATGGACAGGTCAATACTGGATCTTAAACAGTTTTGAACTGAAGGTCCTCAACTACCTCAACTCCATCTAGACCCTGCTAGAAGCACACTGGCAGTATCCAGCTTTAAAAGTTCGGTCTTCTGACTTTTCAAAATGCGTAAGTACACCCCCAGGCACACACAAAAAGCTGTGCTTGCAAAGATGTGATTATAGATATAGGTAGAGAATGGTGTACAGCAGCTCGTAGGAGGCCTTTCATAGCCTCGGTCAGGGTGACAAAGCCTGTTGGACCACGGGTTCCCGGCCTGCATTCACAGCCCTGGAATGCCGGCTGGAAACACTCCCTGTAATTTAGCTCATTTGATGTGCATTGAAGATGCTCGTTTCTAGAGCCCTGTGTGAAATGTGCTGATACTGAACCCATCCTTCTTCTTCTACCTGCGGGCCTCTAGCAGGTGGCCAACATGCTGGTGGGAAGGAGAGGATGCCAGTTTTAGTCCTGTTGTTCATGATGGAAAACGATGAGAAAAGTGAAAAGATCTTATTCTACAGACCAATGCATGTATTTACACTTAACTGCTTAACCCCAGTCAGAACTGTGAATGCCATCGCTATATATGAATGTCATGGTGTGGTGAAGTCTTATTCAGTAATTAGCTGGTCAGAGCCACAAACTAGAAACCAGATATGCAGCCAACGAAGGCTAACGTAGCTCTTGTGAAGTCAGTGGAATCACGCTAACTTGTACCAGCTGGGGACGTAGTCTTCAATTTCTAATAAAAATTCGAGAAATTGCATTCTTTCCGTGATATTTTGGTCATATCATACAGCAACAGCAATAAAATAAAACATTGTAAGTACTTACATAGCCAACGCAGAAGCAGATCCAATGTGAACTCTTTAGCAATGAAGCCCTACAACCACGTTATTACATATTTCAGCATTGGAGCTGTGCGGATTACTGCTTAACTTCAGGGCAGCAAGGTAAGCTCGTTTTCTTGCGGGCGACTTTTCAGTCACCATTAGGGCTGCAACCTTCCCATCCTCCTCATGAGTTAATCTCCCAGTACCACCCCCGGGGAGTGGGGGAGAAGTTACACGATGGGTGTTTTTTCTGTGGGCAGATGTCTAAATGTGAAGGAAAACAATTGCATTTTAATGACAAATTTGAGACTCCTGAAGTTAATTTTTGGGCAGGGCAGAAATTAGTGGGGCTTGCTGCTGCCAGGAGCTATGTGCTCTCCTCTCCTGCTGATGTTAGCAGGATTATAGGTGCTCAACTTTTTGCAGAAATGAGTCCTGAAATACCAGGTCCTTCCTTCATGCCACGAAAGGCAGGGCAAGAGATCTGCTGCCGTTGGGCCCAACCAAGTTGCCCCAGTGTCACGAAAGAGCTATTTCTACAGAAATTAGGGCAGCTGCTCCAGATTCACGCTATCAGAGATGCATTCTCGTTAAGTATTTACAGGATAGTAGCATTGTTCAAGCTAAGAAAGTAATTTTGTTAGGTGCTGCACAAAACGTGTCATCAGATGGAGTTCCTGCATCCAAAAGCTCTATGAAAAAGACTCCAGAGGGAGTGTGGCAAACAACGGGATATCCTGGAAAGAAAGTCCGCCAGTAATTGCAGCAAAGGCAGCCAGCTACAGGGGCTTTTCCTACACGCAGGGTAATGATAATTTTGCCAAGGAGGCAAGTTGTTTATTTCCTTTTTAGCTATGATATTTCCGTTGCATTACTGAATCACAGTTTGTTAATAGCTTACAAACATGAAGTTTATAAAGCTTTAGAAACCTTGTAATATCTAAGATAGTATGTCCTTGTTTATCTAAATTTCTGTTAAAAAAATATGTAAGCTAACAGGTTTTGGGTTTTTTCTGTTTATTTGGTGGGTTTTTTTTTTTAATAGATTTAGTAAAGGAGGGGTAATTTTTGACCCTGTTTTTGTCTTCTTAGAAGATCCAGGAAGGAATGTAAAGGATAGTCCCCAAATCTGTATACATCTACTTGCAGATAAGGAAATGGAAAATGAAAGATGTTTCAAATTAGCGCCAGTCATCTAATCTGCTCTGTAGTTGGATGGCAGAGTTTCAACCTTTTTCACCAAAACGAGGAGATCCACTGCAGAGTACTGTCTTTTCAATTTTGGGCTAGACAACCATAGCCCCCGCATAGGTCATGAACGGGATCAGCCTTGCCCGTGTCACCCCCCTGCTCAGATGGCAGCTCCAACCAAAAAACAAAAGACAGGCGAAGAGGACAGACGCAGCCACCTGGCATCGCCTGCTTGCACAGACCGAAGTGGGCAGGGGAGGAGGGAGCTGGTGCTCGGCCAGCTGTGGCAGGACTCACAAGCCAGGCTGCCGAGCTGGAGCGCATCCTCCCAAGGGGCTTCCACAGGGGAGGGCATGGAGAAGCGAACACTGGGGAACCGAACACCGGGGAACCGTGTCCCTTGTGGACACCTCTGCATCCCCAGTGGCCTTCTCCCACGAGATGGCTAAGCACGCCTCTTATTTCGCTGAAAAATTTCAGCCTGGTGTTGAGTATGTTAGTGTCTGTGTCCACCAGCACGCTGCAAGGCGTACATAGACCATCATTGCTGGACACGTTCTTGAAGTTCCCTTAGACTGAAGCCAGTTCGCATTTTAGTTACAAGAGAATTAAAAGAAACCTCAGGGAAACTGATATTGCTGACTGATAGCAAACCAGTTTTCCCTAACAGACTAATACTATTTTTTATATACACTACCCAGAGTTTAGTTGTGTCCATTATTTTCTCTATTCACCTATTTCAACAAGGGTAATTTTACTTAGGGCAGTTTTTTGCACTGTACTATTCAATACTATCATACAGTACATTGCATTAGAGCAATTTTACCAGCTAGGAGACTTCACCACGGTGTTTTGCTACTAAATTTCTGCTGAGAAGCGGAGCCACTAGCTTACGAACGCCCCATCCGAGTCCTTCTGAAGCCATCCCGAGAACTTCAGCAATCCTCATTCTACGCCCCCTGTGTTTACCAGGCTTGCATGCAACTGAAACAGCCACAGTCTCAGCCCCTCCTCTGAGCCCTTGGCACGTGTGTGTTCAGCTAAGACTGCAGAAAAAGAAAAACCATGGCCACAATCAACAATCAATTATTTTAATAGCTGTTAATATCAAACCGTATTCATAACCCTTACTTGTTACAGCCGGATGCATGGTAGGATATACGATTTTGCCAGTATCTTTTTTTTTTTGGCCTCTTTTTTATGAATAATGACTTTTTAAGAGATTGGTGTGTGAATTTCCAGTTGTTAGGAGACTGTTGCTCTACATTCCTACCTGTGAGGGTTGGATACCACATTACTGTCTAAGTTACCAGGGCAGTATACTACTCAGCATTAACATCCAGGAAGAGTTTCTTCTATTCCAGCAGTATATGCTGCTGCCTGGGACAATTCTTTGGGTGCAAGTCCAATGAAAACGGCCCTTCACTATTTTCCACTACGCCCCGGTTTTTCTCTCTCGGCTTTGCGCTGCTGTGGAGGATGTACAACATGGGATGCTGGTTTTCCTCCCCATGGCCTCAGTGCAACAAATCGCAATGCAAGAGCAATTCCAACTGCTTTCAAGTAATTCTGCTGATATACGTACACGTACAGTAGTTCTCATTCAAGAAATTATTTGGGTACTGGCATGACGAACAGGTCCTCCAACCCTCGTACAGGTGACCATAAGGTACAAGTTTTATAGGTATTTGATAAATGAAACATTTCCACTAAATGAAAGTGCCACAGAACCCTTGAGGAAACAGTTGGAACAAGTTTTCAGTAGGTTGTGAAGGCATCATAAAGTGCATGTGCTTTATAAGGCTCTAACGTGTATGTAGCAGGTGTATGGAACCCGCTCTGTATTCCTAATTCCACCACCAGCGCGTCGCTCGGAACTTAGGCTTCTGAGAGTCACTTCTCTCTCTGTGCCTTAGTTTCCTTATACAAAAATAAAGGTTATGTCTCCGATATTCCTCCCATTAAAAGATTAGATTCACTCATTCAATGTGAAGTATTGTAATCAATCAATCACAGGTTTGCCCTCTCTATTTTATCCAAACATTTTTAACTGTAATAGCAAAGTAAACCACTTGTAAGAGCTAGGCGTGGCTGCAGAAGTTCCAGACTGTGGAACACGAACCTCAGTGACTTCAACGGGTGCAACACCAAACTTACAGATCAGATGAAACTCCAATGCAAATCTAAGGATGTTAGCACTCCAGCGACAAGTGATTTGGTCTGTGTCTGCCAGGAGTTCAGGAAAGATCTGTGCCAGTCCCATGACAGTCCCCCAGTTATCCGCCCACAGGCACACTCTGAGTATTTTCCTATGAATCCTGTTTGCTACCAAACAAAAATAAACAGCAACAAAAAAAACCAACCCAAAAAACCCTTAAAGGTTGAATCTATTGCATGTTTTTCCTCTAAAAGATTTTGATTTTGACATATTAATGAAAATTTATTTGCTAGGCAATGGGTAAAGGAACTGAGAAATAATTCAGTCACCATGGTCACTCTCACTTACATGGGTCTACTACTGGTGATCCCTCCTTACGTAGATGCAGTTGTGCTTAAGGAAGGTGGGATGCTACAGTTTCAATAATTTTTCATTCTACCAAGACAGACAACTTCGGACCCATCAAGTTCCTCCTCCACGTGGCACTTCCTTTAAACCAAGTTTGTCTCCGTGAATAAATTTTTCCCTGGCTGTGATGTGATATTTGTGTGTCATATCTATCTCTATGTATATCTATCTCACTTATTCCATTGGATAGATGTTATTACAGATTAGGAAAAAAAAAAAGTACAGATTTTTTTACTGAGTGTATAAGAGAAATTGGTATCACCCAAATTAGAAATGTAAGCTCCGTTTATTCCTGTTTTTCCCTGAATACACCACCTACCCCAGAAGTACCCAATGTCAGTAGCAGTATCTGTACGTGCACAGCTGCAAAATCTTTTGATTTCTCTGCGTCAGTGGAATCCATCCCTGGATTGCTGTATTTTTGCCATATGTAAAAGATTCAATCAGCCTAAAAACATTTGAACACTTTCTACCAGTGCAGAGACATCCTTTGAAGGGCTCCAAGTATCCTTTGAACACGGAGGAGTCACTACGCTCTATCCTACTGAAATACATACTACTTCCAACATTTTTCAAGTGGATAAGATGAACAGGGAAGGAGCAGGGAAGAAAATTATTCAGAGAAAATCCAAATTAGAAACAGAAAAAAGATTTTCCAATTTATAATTCAGAAGTCTGCTCTATTTTCATTCCTTGTTTAAAGATCTATATTTTTCATTATAAATTTCAAGTGTATTTTGGATGTCTCGCTCTTTTCTTGTGAATACAAAAATATGAAGGAATAAGGTAAAAAAAAAAGTTAAATAGTGATATAATTTGTTCAGAAAGCATTGACTGATAAGCATACTCATGGAATTACCTAATTCAGTTCTACTCAAACATTTTCCTAACTGGCAGAAAACGTGTAAGTTCCTCACCCATTTTAACAGTCATCATTAATGGATGTTAAACTTAGCAACAGTTCATTGGCAGCTTCCCAAGACTGGCACCAAAGTAAGGATTCGTATTTGATACAAGAGGGGGAAAAAAAAAAAAGTTATCCTGTATTTGAATGAAGGTTTGAAATAGTTAAACACAAAATACCAAATATGCGACTCACGGACATGGTAACAGTTTCCATAGAGGGAGGGAGGGAAGAGGGCAAACCTACATGGTAAGAAATATAAAAATATTAAATAGAAGTCTGTGAAAAAATTAAGGCCTGGAACCATAGCTTTCAACAAAGAAGATTATGTTGCTTTTATGTATTTCTGCACAACAAAACCAAAACGCTGGCTGGGATTTCTGAGCATTTCCACAATCCAAGCAGCAAGAGGAAGCTATTCAAAGTCACAAGAGTTTTAGTCTTAACTGCAATGGAAACAGAACAGAGCCTTTGTCTTAATCACTTAGAATGAACTTATATTGATTTATCATCTTTTCTCCCCTCTGTGCTCAAAAAGCCAGAACCATTCATGCATTACTGATGTACGTTCCAAAAAAACAGGCATGGGCAGTAACATGCTATTCTTGGGAGTATTTTGAGGGAGGGAGATTGCGCGTGTTATGCCACTGCTGTACCTTAGGGTCACGAGTCACTACGAAAATACAAAGAAGTACTTATTTTTGTGCTTTGAATAAGAAGTCTCTGGTGACTGAATATAAATATGGGGAAGCAATTTCTAAGTTTATTTATTTATTATTACTACTACTCTATTTATTAAGAATAACAAGTTTTGAAACAGATGAAATATTTAAATGGAAACATGTCATCATCACCAGTTTTTGTTGTAAATGTATTTACTACATTCAGTCAACACCCTGAGCATGATCTTATACCTGCATGATGAAATGAGCTCCAGGTCTCTCCATACATGGCATAATGGTTTAAAAAAAGAAAAAAATCTAAATTGCTATTTATTCAGCAATTTAATCTTAGCCAACACGTACCGCTATTTACCATGGTTAGTGGTAATTTTACACATGTAGTTAGCACATAAGGCCCTTGTAACATTTGAAAGCCAGACATCTGCATTATTCTGAAGACTCTTTTAGTTTTATTAAGTATATACTGACAGAATAAAACATGAGCATTTAAAAGAAAAAAACACTGTTAATTTTCTTAAGACTGAGATAAACTAATAAAAGAAATGAAATACAATATTAAAGTTGTTAGCCCTCCATTCTCAACATAATTCCTACAGTTACACACTCTCCTTTCCTTTCTGGCAAGCCCTGATTTTCTGCAGTGATGTCAAGGGGACCGCTGCTCTCCGGTTTCCGAAAGTTAGCACACCAGCATCTGCTAAATGCAGTAGGACGTGCTGTTTACCTTTGTTGTAACCTTAAGGCTTTTCCATTTAAAAACTGTGTAAATGAATGAGTATTCGTTCACACCTATACCTAGAGGTATCTATGATAAAGCAGAGAGTGTTTGTTTTTAATTTCCTCCTTACTCTGATTTTAAGCCATATTCCTCTGCACGGATGCTGTTTGGAGCTGCTTAGATGTAATAAGGACAAGGGAAGTAAAACCAAAACCAGTGTATTTTTTTCTCCTCATTTGCTGCAAGTATTTATCAACAGACAACGGTGATAAAAATTTAGAGGTAAAAGGTCTTGCTTGACATCTCATTTAAACAACTCAGTAGTTCAGCAAACTACTACTACTCCGCAGTGGCTTTGTCCCCTGCTCCAGAAACCAAGACAACAAAATCCAAAACCATCTTTACATACTTGAGTTTGCCCTCTGAAATCCGGTGTAATATTCAGCAACTTATATTCATTGTCAGAGTTTCCAAGGGAAGTACTAGAGGCTTGTCTGTTTGGGTTCGGGTTTTTTTAAACTAGATCTACATTTTCTCATCTATTGAAAGGAAACCTATGTATGTCAGTAAAAAGCATGAGCAAAAAGGGAAGATTAATTAATACATGAATAAAGGCAACCACCCTTTCTTCACTGGATGCTTCTAAGTCAGAAATTAATTTTTCTCACACTGCAGAAACCCTCTATTCGAGCAAGTACCCACTAACATCACTTGGCCCTCTAATCGCCGTCATCACTGAGACAGAAGCAACTGTTATTGATCACACGCAGCACTCTGTAAGATCCATTTTTCCAATTAAATTTATATTCTCCTTCTTGGATGTCTGCTTTTATTTAGTTTTGAACACAATTACAGCTGTACCTTTGTTAACTCCTGTGGCGATAAGTCATTTGCAGGAACTGCTGCTCTCGGTAACGTGAGCTATTACTGATTACAGTTTTGCTTAAGGCAGATTCCTTGTTGTAAATGGCATTGAACATTTTTACCTGGGTATTGCAACAACATTTTATGAGCTTTGGGATATAAACAGAATGCAGTAATGCAGCCAGCCTCTGGATTTAAGCAGTAAAATAGTAGACCTGTGTGCGGAGACACACTCAGCTAGAAAATCGAACCATCACCAAAGCATCCGATACGACACTTGTATCTTTCTCTACTTTGCTAGTGAGCAATCGCTACATTCAACTGTGAACCACGGTCCTAAATAACAAAGGTCAAAGTTTTCAAGGACAGCTTCTGGGTTTGAGTTTTCAGCTTGAAATGCCTAAAGCTGGATTTCCCAGTTGCGAGGTTCCCAGGCTTCTCGCCGGGCTTGTATCCACTCAATGTCAGGAGAACACAAAGCCAGAAGAACAGGCCCCGTAACACCTCAAATCAAAACCCATCTCATTTGAAAAATTGATCCTGGGTTTAACATCTGCCAGAAGGGTGGTATGATCCCTCTTCGCATACACAGGCTAAAAAAAGTCCCAATCTAAAATGTTTATTTAGTCGACTCTGATCTTATCTCACCTCATTTCTAAACTTTGTTTTGTCTGATAGGAGAAAAATGTATACAGATTCTGAAAATCTGGATCACTAGAACAAATTTAAATAATTTTAGCCTTTTTATTTAATACAGAAGTATGTGAAAATATTTTTGTAATAATTTAATAGGATTACTACATATATAAAAATAGTAAATTTACATTATGCTGCTAGAAATCTTTATGGACATTCTGTTGATTACAAGAAATATGAGAATTACATTCAAGCAGCTCTTCAACAAACGCCAGAGAGCTGTGTTCATCCCTTAAACCCTTGGTTACACGGGTGGGAGTGTAGCAGCGCTGTTAGGGAAGTCTGCTGGAGTTCAGGACTCGAACCTTGCTCTGTCCGTAACCTGTTGTGACCTACTCCAAGGCACCACATTAAAACCTCCTTTTACACCAGCTTTCCCAATATATAACTCACCCAAATAAAGTGTTTCCCTACTTTGCTGTATCGGGGGCAGAGGGAAGAATCCTGTGATAACAGACATTTGCAAAGTTATCATCAGTGATTTCTTCGTGCAAGGTAAAATAAACTTGTAGTTCTCTAGCATTTAATTATGAATAGCCAAGGCAGGGTAAGGCTATATATACCATACTGTACTGAGCAAAGAGGTTTTCCAAGGAAGTTTGATGGTTATTGTCAACACCAGATCACGCTGCGCAATCTCCTGCTGACCACGCTGAAGCGGCCTTTTAAGCTGCAGTGTTGCTGTACGAGCGTATTCCATCCGCTTTGAAAGCAAGCGCCAACTTAACTCCTGACAACACTTCACCACAGCCCTCTCGAGCAAGCAGGGAGAACGTCGGACAGCAACGAAGCCAAATCCATTACGGGTTTGTGCAGCTCAAACCGATACCCGTGCCCCAAAATCTGACATTCAGAAACCCTTCACCTCCGTGACCCCCCCGCCTCCTCTCCTTATTGTCTGTTCACCGGCTGTTATTTCCCACCCCCCCCTTCCCCACCAGGCAGGTCGGAAGGGGGGGCTGCCCACCGGAGAGAGGGGTTTCACGCGGAGGAAAGGGGGTGCCCGGTCCCAGGGGCCGTGGGACCCCGGTGTCCCCCCCCGCCCCAGCGCCGGGGCGAGCTCGGGCCGTCTCCGGCACGACCCCCCGGGGTGGTCCGGCAAAGCGAGGGGATTTGGGGAGCGGCCCGTAGCCCATCCACTTACTGTAACTCCTCAGCTATCAGCAGCTTTTCTCCGCACCTCCAACCCCCCCCCGGAAACTTAGGGCAAACGCCGAGGAGAGGGGGAACAACGGGGCAAAGAACAAAGGGAGGGCAGCGCTCCCCCCCTTCGGGTCAGCCCAGGGACCCCTGCCCTCCGCCGACCCCGGCCGGCTGCATCCCCGGCGGCTGCCCCAACGTGGGACCCCCCCCTCCCGAGGGGCGTCCCGGCCCCAAGGCCCCCTGCCCTAAACCAACCCCCCCCCCCCCCCCGCGAGGGGTCCGGTTTGTGCCCGGCCGCGAAGCCCCCGCTCCCGCCGTGCCCCCCGGAGCAGCGGTGCAGCGACTCGGGGGCGGCCGCTCCGCTCCCCCCCCCCCCGCCTGCCCCAGCCCTGCCTGGGCGCCCGGAGCATCCTCGCCGGCTCCCGCCGGGGGACCGGGGAGGGGACCACCCGCTCCCCGGGAGAGCAACACGCATCCGGCGCCAAACCCGCCTCCGGCCCCTCCCGGAGCCGGGGCCGCTCCCGGGGGGGCTTTCGGGGACCACGAGAAACCAGCGAGCGAGAGACCGAGGCGGCTCCCCCGCGTCGCTGTAGGGGTCCCGCTCCCCTCCCAGCAACGCTAAACTTCTGCCCGGGTGTCACTAAGCGCTGTTTCGGGGCAGCCCGCTCCCCCCGCACACCCCCTCACCGAACGCCATCCTTCCCGCAAAACTCCCGCTCCGTTAGCGGCGAAGCACCCTCAAAACGCCGCGGGTGCCCTCGTTACCTGTTGCTACGAGGCCCCCGCTCTCTCATCGGGGGAGGGAGGGGGGACAATTAATTCTTTTGTTTATTTTCCTCCCCCCGGGATGGTGCTGTACCGGCTGCGGGCGGCACCGGGCCGGGAGAGCCCCGCCGAGGTGCGAAACCCGGGCGGGGGCGGGGGCTCGGGCGGGGCGGGCGGCGGTGCCCGGCTGTGGAGCGGGGCCGAGGGGTCGCCAGGGCTGCCGGAGGGGTCGGGTCATGGGGGGGGGGGGGGGGGGGCGCATGCACCAACCGGCACCCTGCAACTGCCCCTCGGAGAAGGAGGGGGAATTGTCCTTATCCTTCTAGGGCAGGCGTTTCCAAAGGAAAGAGTTAATTGACGCCGTTCTTTATTTGAGTAAGAACCAAAGGGAATCCGAGCTTCACCTGAGAAACTTTTAGAGGTGTTTTGTTTTGGTTTGTTTTCCTTCTTTTTAATTTGAGCTAGAAGCGAGCTCACTTCCCCGCAGGCGCGGTGAGCCCGGTCCCTACCCGCAGAGGCGGGCGCGGGTGCCTGCGGGAAGCGGTCCCGGAGCGGCTCGTCCGACCCGACAGAGCCCCCCGCCCTGGGCCAGCCAGCCCCTGCCGTGAGCAGCCCTCCTCAGCGAAATGGGATCAAGGGGGGGTGTGGGGTGTGAGATAAACCGATTAAAAACCCGGGGTTCGCAACAGAGGAGCGTGAGGCGCAGCCGCAAGTAGAAGCTCGCCTCCGTGTAAAGGGCTTCGCGCACGGTTACATGTGAGCAAGCGGGAGAAGCTCATGAGTTTGTTTTTGTTATGATTTAATCAAATAAATTAAAGGAGAAGGGTTAAGGATACGCCCGATTTGGGACTTCAAAAAAAAAAAAAAAAAAAGGCATGAAGTTTTGAGGGACGCTCTCCGACCGAACCCTTCCCTGCTGCGCAGGGCAAAGCCCGGCGCTGGGAGTCCACTCATCTCATACCTGCTGGTGGTTTGGGGTTCCTCTTTTCCTCCCAATGGAGTAACCTTTTGCAGTTTCGGGGGGGAAGGTGTGAGTAGGTGCCAGAACGAGCCCGGGGTGGGGCAGAATTTTGCGTTTCAAGCAATTTAGCAGGCAGCAATTCTGCTTACAGCAGAGAGGTAGGTGGGTAGTTGAAAACATTTTCCACCGGGGTGTCCTACTTTAGCGATTCTAATTAAAACAAGGTTTAAAAGATGCAAAGAAAGAGCGAGCTTCTTGCTTTATTTCCAATGGGCGTGGGGGATATCGTCAGGCACAAAGTGCTTCCAGCTTGTTCTAACGTGCACCTTTGTTTAAAAAGAAGAAAAAAAATCAAGCTCGTCCTCTGATTTCAACTAATGTATTTTTAACTGGATTTCTGTCCTCTGCTTTGTGTGATCCGGTGCCCACCGTGTAGCCCTGGCCCACTTTCAGCCCTGCGGGTGCCCCGTATTGTATGCGCGTCTGAAAGGAAAGGGAAAAGCCTTCCATCTCGCACTCTTGTGCCCCGTCCCTGTGCTTGGGAATCGAATCGTGCCCAAGCCAGGGGTCAGCAAAACGCGGATCCCGTTCCCCTCCTCGCTGCCTAACCCGAGAGGAGCCGTGATTTTCTAGGTCCAGCCTGGCTAGCGCGGCCGTCACCGTCCGGCACCTCGCAGCAGTAACGCGGCCGCTTACCGACAGCAGGCTTTGCTGCCGCCTATAAATAGCCCTGGAGCCAAGTCACCTTTTTTTTTTCTTTACCTCTTTGTCGTCGTCCCCCCCCGTCCCCCCCCCCCCCCCCCCCCCCGTAAAGTAGCGAAGTTACAACCAAGCTCCCGCAAAGTTGTTCTCGCTTTTTTGCGGGCCCCCCCCGGACCCGCACCCGGAGCCTGCCGACTCTGGTCGCGGGCAGCCGAGGGAGAGGGGCGAGCACCGGTACTCGCCTTGGCTTTCCGAGTGCGGCTCCCTCTCTCCCTCCCTCCCTCCCTCCCTTCTCTCCGCGCCCGAAGGAGCGGGGCCGCACCGGCCCTGCTGGTTTAAGGCCGCGATAACCCGGGAGGGTGCGACTGGGGCTTGGGTGCCGCTTTAGGACAGCGCCCGTCCCTGACGGGGGCGAACTCGCATTCTCTGCCCCCGCGGAGCCTGGCAGCCCCGCACTCCCCCACGCACCCGCACACCTCAGACACGCTTCCTCACGCGGGTTGCATCCCCCCCCGCCCCCGAATACACCCCTGCCTGCTGCGCGGGGCTCGGTTTCGCGCCCTGTCCCACGCCGAGCTCTGGGACTGCCTGAGCAGCGCCGGGACCTCGCGTGGGGGAAAGAGCCGGGCCGGGGAGGGGGGACCTCCCGGCTCCCCAAAACCGCAGAGGAGACCGGGCTGCTCCCGGCGCTGGTTGCCTGCCCGCACGGCAGGGGAGGAGCGGGCGGACGGGGCCCTCAAACCCCCCTGCCCCCCGCGCTCTTTTTTTTTTTTCTAATTTCCCTTTTGATTCCCCCGGGTGGGGTCTGACGAACGCCGCTCGTTACCCGCGCTGATAGCGGGGTGAGGATTGTCAGGGTGTCTGAGCGCTCCAGGAAAAGAAAAGCGGAGGAAGAGGGAGGGATACAGCCCCTCTTATCTCGCTGCCACTAATTCCCAGCCGGCTCGGACTCAGGGGACAAGGCGATCGTTTAACAAACCCTCCTTCTCCTCCTCCTCCTCTCCCTCTCCCTCTACCACTCCTTCCTTCCTTCCTCTTCTCCGGCACATTCTCTCCCCCGCGCTCGCCCACGTTTCATTCCTCCTCTTCGGGAGGAATAAGCCGTGCGAACTCAAACTAAAAAGAAGGGGGGAAAAATAAATAAAGGAATAAAAAAAGGACAAGGTGGGTGGGAGGAAGACAGGAGGGGAATTAAAAAAAACAAAAAGAAAGGGGAGCGGAGGGAGGAAGGAAAAGACGGGAGAAGTGCGGGCGCCGGGCCGCTGCCCGCCCGCGCAGCGGGGGCCGGCGGCGGGTACTCACATGGCCGGCGGCGGGGCGGCTCCGGGCAGCGCGGTGCCCGCGCTCGGCTCCGCGGCTCTCCCCGCTCCGGCGGCGGCGGCGTGCCCCGCGTGTCGCTCCCACGCGCGGGCACACACACACGCGCGCGCGCGCAGACCCGGGCAGAGGCTGCGGGACCGGCCGCCTCGCGAGGGGCTGCGGGTTACTCCCGGTTCGCGCGTGTAGCCTATAAATAGCCAACTTTTTGATGGAACCGGCGAACAAATGGGAGGAGAAGGCGTAATTTTGCGCGGGGAGCCCCCCTCTCCCTCCGCGCGGTTATAAACCCCCCCAGGCGGCAGACGGGGCTGGGGCTGCGGGTGCGGGGGAAGGAATTTCGCTTCGCTGTGACCGCGCGCGGGATGTTTGTTTGTTCGTTTGTTTGTTTGTTTTGGGGGTTGTTTTTGTGTCGTCCCCCCCCTCCCCACACACGTTACACCCGCCCTCCCCGCCCTGGGGCAGGGACTGACCCGGGTTAGCACCGACCGTAACGCCGAGGTGGAAACACGCTGCGTTTGCGGGTGGTTGGTCTTGGGGGGAGGGGGTTAGCGGGGGTTTGGGGTGAGGGGTTCCACGCGTGTGGGGGGCGTCTGCCCGGGGCCTCGAGCCCCACTCGGCAGCAAGCCCCGAGGAACGCTCGGCCGTGGGGTTTCTGCCCCCCCCCCCCCCCCCCCCCCCCCCGCCGGTTCCAGCGCCCGGCCCGGCCTTCCTCGGGCAGCCCCTGGGGAGCACCCCGCAAGCTCCCCGGCCCCCCCCCCCCCCCACCGCCGGCCGGTAACGGGCGCTCCCGGCCGTCCCTCCTCACGAGGGTTACCCGTCCCTGGAGGACGGGGCTTGCGGGGAGCTTCGGGCTGGGTCCCTGTCAGCTGAGGAGCGGCCGCTGATCGCGACCCTGCCGCGGCAGCCGCGGAAAGCTTTCCTCCCCTGACAGGTCCCGGACAGGGCTGGCCGGGGAAGAACCGCTGACCTGTCTAAGGAAACACCGGGGCAGACGGTGCCGTTCGCGCCGCGGCGGCTGCTCTCGGCGGCCAGCGGAGTTCGGGAGCGTCTCGGTTTTTTACGGCGGGGAGGCAGCGGTGCCCTCAGCCGCCCCCCGGCACGGACCGGCCGCGGAACGTCCGCCCCTGTCAAACCGCGAGTGCCGCGGAGGCGCGAACCGGGAGGGCAGGGGGGCGGCGGCCGCGCTCCCGCCCCGTCCGCGCCTACGTGACCCGCCGGGGCGGCGCGGCGGGAAGCGCCTCTCGGCGCGGCTGCTGCGGCGCGTGGCGGCCCCGCGCCCCCTCAGGGCCGCCGCTGAGCCGGGCGGGGACACGCACGGCCCCACGCCGGGCAGCGCCCGGGGGCGCGGGCAGGGGCGCCGCGGGCAGCGTGTGCGCGCTTTGCGCTCGAAGCGCTGCCCATCCTGTAGCCCTGCCGCGGGGGGGGGGGGGGCCGGACACAGAGCCCCTGCGCGGCGGGGTGCGCCCGGTGGAGGCTCCCGGGGGCAGCGGGAGGCGAGAGCCGGGCCCCCCGCGCCGGCGCCTTTCCTCGGCCGGGTCCTCTGAAGTGGTTTCTAGCCCGGCGCGCCGGTCTGTCCGTACGCGTTTCCAATCTCATGGCTCATAAACTGTCAGCGAAGGGATTTCATCGTTCACCTTCTGTATCCTACAAAAGGGGGGAGGGGGGGGAAGAGAGGAAGAGAAGACACGCTGCTAGGAACAGCGGACGAGACCCGCGCCGGGTTTAACGCACGGCCCCCGCCGCCGGCCGGGCGTGCGGGGCCGGGCCCGGGGCCGGCGGGGCTCCGGCCGCGGGTCGCCGTCCCGGGGGGAGCGGGGGGTCGGCCGCGCACGGAGGCGAAGCGCGGAGGGGATAACCCCATTCCCCGCAAACCCCGCAGCCCGGGGCGCAGCACGGCTCCCCAGTGCGGGGTGGCGGGGGAACGCGGTGCAGCGGGCCAGGGGGCAGCGGCCGGACACGGGCGGGGACCGGCACCGCGACCGGCACCGCGCCGGGGCGGCGAGAGAAGCAGAGATCCAGACGAAGTTAGCGAAAGCCTGGGCTTGAGGCGAGCAGAAGTGTTAGCACGGTGACAGCTAACTTGCGATCTTTCTTTTTTTCCCTTCTTTTTTTTCCCCTTTAAGAAATGGGATGCGAAAAAGTTGAGACCACGGGGTAATTATAAAAACCAATATAGCGAATTTTAGAGCGAGACCCACTTCGCAATTTTACACCGAGGAGCAAGATGCGCCGGCGAAGTCCGGGGTCACCGCCGACAATAGAGCGATGTTCTCTCCCTGTTTAATATACATGGTGTGGGAAATGAAGGCAAAACGTAACTAGCACCTGTAGTGCCAAAGGAAAAAAAAAATCAAATTACTGCATCGTATTTTGGGGCTATTTTGCAGGACACTCTTCAAAAATAGACCCATATTTAATTGTATCTCTAATAATTTTCTCTGCGCCGACTGCTAGTTAATAGTAAGGAGGAAATGAGGTTTCTACTGAGTTTAGTTTTTACATTCAGATATCTTAAAAAAACCCCAAAATTCCTTATGTGTTAATCGCGCATCTGGGACTGCAAGCGACCAGTCTGGACCAACTTCTAATTAACACGTTGACCTGACGAAGAAACAAACTCACTCAATAAAATAAAATACGTAAAATAAACCCCCACAAAAACATGCATTCCGCATCGGCGTGACCCTGGAAGCCCCAGGGCTCTCCTCCCCCTTCTTTTTTTCCCCCGAGGCCCCCGGCGGGGGGGAAGCGGGCGGAGCCACTTTGTTGCCTCGCCAGTGCTTTATGTTTGTTTCCCCCCCCCTTTCTTTTTTTAATTAATTTTATTTTTCATTCATTTCTTTTTTTTTTTTTTTTTATTCCAGTACAGACTTCAGGCAGGTTAGATGCCGGATTTGCCCCACCTCCCACCACAGAGACTGGAGTCTGTTACTGCTGAGTTATAGTTTAACTTCTCCGCGGGTAATAATTAAAGAGCTTCTTTCTAAATCTCTTTCCCCCGCCGAAAGCCAGAGGCTTTCTTTTGCAATAGATTATATTGATCGCACACACGGGCACGCTCTGCTCGGAGCTGCCGCTGATTGCGTGCCTGTGAGCTGCTCTCCATTCGGTGCGCACTGTGAACGCTTTCCGGGTCGTTCCCCTGTTCTTTTTTGAGCTGAAAGATTTCTTTAGGGATGCATTTGTATAAACACTACCAAATCCCCCCAAAGAGAAAGCTCCAGTGCAAAAGGGGACTGACAGTCGCTCAGATGCATGCATCCAGGCTTTGGCCATAGCTTGGAATTCCGTCCCATAGTCACACTATAGGTGAGTCTGAAAACAAGAGGTAGAGAGGGAATAAAGTCACTGAGATTAGTTGGGGAGCATCTCTGTCAATCAGGAAGATCTCCAGCTTTTTCCGGTGGCGATGCCTTCCAAAGAAAACCTCCAGCCTCGTCCTAACAGCCAAACTGGAAGCTTTAGGGGCTCTCAGTTACCTGAGATCATAAATTAATCTGCCAGAGAAGTGCGGCACACACCTGATATCAAGGGAGGGTCAAGAGCTGGCCAGTTCCAGCTGGTCCCGCATTTGATTTACTTCGGACTGTTAAGATGTATGCTGTGGTGTTTTGAGAAGAATAAAGGAGTCAGCAGTTTGATTTGGCAATTCTTTTTGGTTTTGTTTTTTTTTTTTTCCTCTGAAGAGGGCCGCAGTTTAAGTGAAGGAATTTGTTATTGCTGTTGGGGTGGTTTTTAGCAGAGGCTCTTGGTTTGCAGGAAGCTATCTCATCACTTACTGTTAACACTTAACTGTGTTTCTTACTCTCCCAAGTGAGCCAGACAGCGGCACGAACTTTTACCCAGCTTGCCTACCTCAGGCCTCTGGCGTCTGCGGCTTGTGCCTTCGCAGGGGTTCACCCCGGCCAGGGCACTTGGAGCAACAAGCGAAGGCAGTGGCCATCACCCAACCAGGCACACCAGCAAACGGCTCTGTCTCGGCACACTCCCCACCACAGCTCTCCCCCTCACACCTCTCTTTTCCTCAGGACCTTGTCCCCCGAGTTGCATCAGGCCCCTTGGAAATACGTGAATTATTTCCATGTACGGTATAGACGTACTTACACAAGCCGCAGGGCTGAACTTGGGAGGCTGCTTGTTCATAGCTGAATTAAACCATTATTTGCGGATCTCTCCTACACCCGCTGTGCCCTCTCTTATAGCCCCCCCAAACTTTCAGTCACAAAGAGACAGAAAATACAAAAGGGATGTTTGCTCTGACGCGAGGGTCTGTGTAGCGTGAAGAATACCTGCAGTACTCCACACCGGAGACCACTGCACAAATAACACCCCTCAGAGGTGGCAGCAATAGGCGCAAAAATGGGGGACTAAGAATCAGATCAGGATTTATGGGTTCTGTCCCTGATTTTTTTTTTCTTCTTTCCTCCTATTTTAGTTTCTCTGCCTCTAAAACAGGAAAGTAATAGCCACTGACCCTGTTGCCTTTCCATGAGGCAGCTGATGTCTGGAAAAAAAGCATATATCCTCAGAGGATATAATCTGTGACAATATTCTAAGGTGGATGTGCTGCCATTCCTTGTATTGGGGTTGGCAAACATTTCTCAGCAGAGACCATATTTTCTCTTGCATGCAGCTTTAGAAAAAATATCATCACTTCGGCTGAAAACTGATACGCTGCCTGTCTGTACTGGGCAGATTATTTTGAAAATACCTGCCAAAACAATTTGTCCATTTCCAAGAACAAGGTTATGGAAAAATAAACAGTTTTGCTCATACTGAAAAAATGGAAACTTTTTGCTTTGAAATGCTCTGCTGCCCTCAGGCTTTGAAGCACAGACTCAAAATGTGACCTTTCTTTACTTATAAAATGCCTTTCCCTCTCGGTCTGAAAATGTATCCAAACGTGGCTCACTTGTAAACATTAGAAATTTTGTCGTGAACACACTCGCAGTAATGATTTCTTTTATTCTAGCAGGAAAAAAGGATCGCTAAAGATTGGCCCTTGCTGCAAACAGAAGCTTAAGGATACAGTGGTGAGGCTCGATTTCCCCTGTAATCCCCACCTCCAAATTTTCCCCGTGAGCCGTAGCTTTGGCACAGGATCTGAGAGGTAGGAATCCTGTCGCTTCTAAGCTCCGAACGATTTGAAGGTTGTGTCAAGAAGAAAGGTCTCCGCATGAATACGATGGGGAACAAAAAAAATATGTCCAGCCTGTGACAGAGCAGGCAATAGAAGCAGCCAGGCAGTCCGGAGAGAAAAACTGGGACTGGTGTTTGGAGGCAGGAGGCTGGGACTGATTAGGTGAGGAGACACAGAGGTTGTGCAGAGCAAGCAGAGAGGAACCATTCGGTTGAGGAGCCTAGAGGGGAGAAAAAGGACTAGCAGGGCAAGGATAGCAAAATCGACTAACGTTGTCCGCCAAGAGCAAGGATGTGTAACTGCAGGATGCCCAGAGTAGCTGGGCTGAATTTCACATGAAACATGGTTGAAATTCTGAGAGTCAAAATGCTTTATTTCAGTGTTTTTAACTGACGTAGTTCTGCATCATTATTGCTTTTTATTTGAAATAGAGTCTGCTTTCTAATGCTAAAAAAGAATTAAATGACCTTCAAGAGAAGTATTTCAGAGATGATCCAAAACATTTTTTTAATTAATTTTTTTTTATGTGTGTCGCCACCAAACTAAGGAAATGTGTTACATGTTCAGCACTAGCTGCAACATCAGGCACTGGGATGTGAAGGAAGTGACTAACCTGAGGGTTTCAGAGCACCTCGATTCAGTCTCTGTACATTATGATACATGACCACAAAGATTTTATTCCACAAACTTCCAAAGCAGAAATGAAACCCTGCAAGGTACCCTTCCTCCGGGGACAGATCAGAACTTTTCAGTTTTTATTCACTAGATTCCTGTCTAATTCATCACAGAATTGGGTACGGTTCACGTATGAGGTAGAGAAAAAGCAGGACTTTGTGGCAAGGCGACAGCTGAATTTTGCCTGCTGAGTTTGCTTCCATTCCCCTTTCACCTCAAAGCTTCTACAACGTGGGGAAAGTTGCCTCAAGAGGTAATGATTAATTGAGATTTTAACATTTTGAGGGTCCATCTTGAAATTTTGGGGTCTGGTAGGCTGAAGTGAATCACCCAGTACCTTGGACAAAATCCATAGGACGGGATTGACACAAAAAAAGGGCTGAAAAAGCAGGTAGACAATATCTGTCATTGGATACCCAAAATTAGCAGACATTTTTTATTTTAATCTCATTTGTTTGGAATACAAATTTACTAAAAAGGATAGGCTGATCTCATCCCTTCAATTTCAAAGACGTTTGCTAAGTACCCAGGTATGATCGGATGGTGGGGAGAAGAACAGCAAAAGAACAAGAGCGTTGGGTTCAGATTAGGATTTGTGTCGCCCAAATAAAACCTACAGTCCCGTGCAGGTAAGCTGAACAGTGGAAACTGACTCCTGAAGAAAGCTTTGCCCACGTACTACTCTGAATGCCAAAGCTCGTGCAGAAGATCAAGCAGAAAAGTTCCACTGCCCTGTCAAATTGCACTCATATACCATTGCACAAGAGCGGATGAAACAAAGGCTTTGTGAAGTTATTAATGAAAAGGGGGAAGGAGAGGGAGAAAAAAGCAGAGGAACAAGCCCAGGGTATCAGAGAACATGGAAATAAGGTGCTGACCCAGAAGAGACCAAGGTGCACGTCTCTACTGGTGAAAGCACTTGTAGTTGGGACACTTCCATTTCAGGTGTCCACCACAGCGACTTGCCTTTCGGTTGCTGAACCCTCTCTTCACCCTTGTTTTTTAAAGTCCTTCCAGCTGCTTCAGAACTAACTTTTTTGTATTATATGGCCTGAATTTTGAGGAAAACAGTTTTTCCTGGAAAATTCTTGATCATCTCCAAGTACATGATGGTGTAATTTAGGGCTGTATGAAAAAGCAGCTGCATGAGGGATCGGTACTGAGCGGTGTGATGAGCTTTCATTCTCTTGTTTCCTGCTGTCTTTCAAGGTTAATAGACCCTGTAAAGCTCTTTTAATTTGAGTGTATGTGTGTCTGTATGTGTAAAATATTATATGGCTACACAAAGTTTATCCCCTACCGAATTTATTACTGTTCTTTTTAATTTCCATTAAAATACAGGTGTTTGCATTGGTTCTTTGATTTTTCATTCCTTATCGATTTTCATTCCTCGATTTATGATTTCATTCAGCCCCACTGCAAGTTTAGGGGTATTAGCAATATCTCACTTTTTTTAACAGATAACAAAACTACTTTTAGGCAGTATTTCAGCTCTTCTGCTGATCAGGTACGACACAGGTAACACCTTTGTCCTACCAAGGTTAAGCACAATAGCAAAAGGGGGACTGAACCGAAGAGTCCAAGTACCCTCTGACTTCTCTTCCCAACCAGCACCTGTTTATTTGTTTATTGAGTTGGTAACACTGACACTTATCTGTTGAGATCTGGACTAAAATCTTGAAATGATTTCAGGTGGATGGATTTAACATTAACAACCCATATTGCCCTACACAGGGCTGGATTTGAACAAACCACAGGAAAAAAACCCTACTCTTAAAATTTTAGAGTTCTGTTTTCTGTGTTACAACATAGAGAAGCTCCAGAATGACTCTCCCTTTTAGCCGCAGAGATAGGAAGTGCCATCACCAGGCATGTGGTCCTGACCTCGGTCAGAGGATCCTTGGCCTGGAGTTGAGCAGTCGCTGCACTCGCTGAAACGGCCAAATTGACTGTCTGCTTAGCTATGGGTTAAAATTCAGTCACTGATCCAAAAGAGTAAGTGAGACAATAATTTGCTACTCGAACTTTGCTTCCCAGCAGATCCTCATTCAGAATAAATCTGCAGCTCAGCATCAGTTTTTATGCCCAGAAATAACCATTGTAAAATTGTACCTGTAATAATTTGAATAAATGGGATAAATCAATGCAAATGTCAAAATAGAAAAGTGATCCAGTTTTTGGTAACACAGAGACCGTATGAGAGCAGAGTATAAAGATAACTTCAGGAGTCATGATGCAATCAGCAGTCACCATTATTTTGAGTCGTAACAAATAAAGTGCCTTTTCCTCTGAGCAAGGACCTCTTCAGCATCACTTTTGCCACCACAGCCTTACTCTCTGCTTCTCTAACAAACCACAGGCTTGGCTGAAACGTTACAGGGTAAATGCTTAATGCTGTCTAGAGACCTAAAATATGTTAAGTGCCAGGTGCATGAAAGAGAGAGCTTATTTCAAACCCAAGCATAACAAAACTGACCTGCTAGAGAACAGAGCCGCTGTCTTTTTCCTGTTGCTGTCAGGTACAGTGCTTTGATTTAGTAACAAAGCAGAGTATGCTTCCAAGTCCATAATTTTTATACCAATATACAAGACAGAACAACTAATATAATCTCAATTATGCAATGCAAGCGTGGCCATCTGGCTGCTTAGGAACTGATTTTGACCCAGATAACAACAAATGTTTTTGTATCAGAAACAAATGTTTTAGGTGTGATAACCACATCTCCGTTGAGCAAAATTAATAAAACCAAACCAAACAGTTTCAAGATGTAGTACAAAAGTCACGTTGATGGAAAACAGCATATTCACTGCTGTATTTATATACCCTACATTATCAGCCTCTTTGCAGAGCTAGAGTCCTCTCAACATGGCCAATAATAATAGAACCGGAAAAAAAAAAATGCTTTTCTCAGTATATCTGACCAAGTCAAAGATCTAGTATCCAATAAAGCTTTACTATTGCTTGTGATGATAATCCTATATCACCCCACCCCTGAGGTGACTATATCTCATCAGGAATGAATAGATCACTCTATAAAAGTATGTACCTACTTTGATGTACAGCAATCTGACTGTATCTCCATGTATCTTGGAAGGCTGCAAAACAACAGTAGGGGTCACAATAAATCGTTTGAGTAGAAGGTAAACACTCATTGCAATAGCATTGCAATATTTCATAGGTACATGTTCAAAGGCAAAGGTTTTATTTATAAATACACCTATGATATGACCGACTTGGACACGCCTAGGATAAATTTAGAGAGAGGAGTAAAATAAAAATTCATTCTGCTTCTCTGGGGTTGAGGATGCCGCTTCCTACTAGTAGTGAGTGGTCCATCTTTGCCACACTCGTCATTCAAAAGCTCCCCACTTACCCTTATCACCAATAGACAGAAGGTGAAAGACAGAGTTGTCTGAGGAAGTAGATTTAAGATGAGGAAGATATTCTGGACCTGCTCTGCGGCCTCAGTAGGTCACTCCCAGGGAAGATCTGCAAAGGCGTAAGAGAAGTTAAGTCTCCAGCCTAACTTTGCACAGGCAGGAGTCAGCCTCCCTACAGGCAGATGAGCGCCTGTCTCTCACCAAGTTCAACTTGTCATGAAGACCCACAGTGTTTAAACTATTTTCATGGGGCATTATTTTTTTCCCCCCTTTAATTTTGCCAGCGTTACCCCATATTTAAGTGAATGAGGAGCATATACAGGCTTAGTTGTGACACTTAGCAGAGAAGTGGTTAAGTGCTTGAGATCTAGCAGCTGTAATTTGTGACTCTTACTAAGTTTGCAGATTAGTTTAGCTTTGCCTGCAAAAAACAGAACAGTTTTTAAACTAAGTTTCCATGACAAAATGTTTTGACAATAATTAAAGTGAAAGTTCTGTATGTTTAAACTCTCACAATCAAATGAAAACTACTGTAAAAGCAGATGTCGCATGCTTTCATCGCAACAGACATACAAATGTTCTGTCCTGTACAGAATGTACGAGTCAGGATAACAGTGCATAGAAAGCTCAGTAAGCCTCCATCTTCTGCATGGACAAAATGAGGGCTGATGATGAAGAAGGTAAAGGGTGTAGAGTTGCATAAAAGGAGCTGATGCTGAAGATCAAACTCACTGATCAGTAAGGGTGCTGAGGTGAATGAAAACAGAAATTACTTCCCAGCCATCATACAAATCCTAAGCACTCTCTTATTTTAATGATTTTATTAGTGTTGTCTACACCTGAAAAATATATAGTGTTGGAGTAACAATAGAATAATTTCAATTTGCCTTCCTAATAAATCAACACACCTTGGGTAGTTGCTTCATCAAAATACAGTTTAGCTTTTCCTAAATACTGAGAATTTTACAGTTAAAGCTAGAGTTTTAATTTTGAAAGCTGAGGAAGAGCATTACAAAAAAAAGAGAAATCTAAAATTAATTAAACTCCTGTTTTATTTAGTGGAAGAATAAAGATCTACAGTATACATATTTAATTAGAGTCATAAATGTACCAACATTCTTAAGCGTACTAATATTTTTAATCACGTGACTGAATCAAGTAATGGGCTGGAACAAGCATATTGTCAGCTATGCTGTGTTCAGAGTCTGTTTGAAGATAAACAGATGGGTAAATTTAAACTCAGAAAATTAGATTTTAGCCTAGTAAATTTACCTCCCAGAGTCTCTTTTTTACAGTTTGTCAGTAGGCTGTTATGGTGGGAAAGCTACACCTATTAATCTGAAAGTGCAATGGATCCTCTCTTCAGGAACAATTTTTCTTGCCTGCATATTTATACCTTCTCCACCCTCGATTTAGAGAATCTCATTTATCTTGAAACAGATGGATATCAAACCCTGCTTTTTCTTCAGATTAGAATCTATTGGGAATTGCTTAGACATATCAGTGCCACAGATAAAAAGAGATTCAGATCTTTCCTTCCGTACTTGGCTCCTCCTGCAGAAATGTTACAGCCTGTAAGATCTGCAGGTGGTCAGGCTGCTAGGGCTGACTTCCCTAAGCTCTGCTCTGTAGCCACAGAGTTGTCTTCTCCTGAAGGCAACTTGGGGCAAGACTCTTAGCTTAGATGACCCAACTTGTCTTTTGGGGCAATCCCTTTGCTCACAGCTGCTGCATCCCTGCACATACTTCTGAGGCACTGATTGTATCATCTGTTTAAAGTGGAAATTTTTAAACTGGGAACTCAATTGCTGGAGAAGCATTCTCTGTGCTTCAGACATCACCATTCAAAATAAACCAAAGCTGACCACGTGAGCATCCTTTCACAAGACAGCAGAACATTTTCCCCCACCCAAAAGAAAACTTTGCTTGTTGACCAGGAGATACCATGATGGATTGTACCAATGTTCCACCAGTGTGACACCTTCTGCACTAGCCAGAATCAGACATATCCAGGAAAAATGTTGGAATTGCACGGTAATCAAGTGGAAATTACCTCCTGGAGGACTTACTCTGGTTTTTAAGAGTTAAACAGTGACCCTCTCTTCAGATAGGGGCAAAGCTAATCGACTTCTATTTACTGTTGGATCAGAACTGATATATTAATGTGAAGGTACCAGAAAAGAGTGTTTATAGTGTCAACATCCATCTCAAAGAAGCCAAAACTTTCAAGGCTGTGAGAGCGCAATGGCAGGTTTCTTTCAGTTCATTTGTTCTTCCTTATTAAGCAACAGCTTTCTATAGCAGCAATCAACAAGGTGAATTGTACATTCACCTAAAACAAATGCATTTGAGAAAAATAAATGTTGGAGTTGTATTAGCTTTAACACAAAAGATTTTCTTTCTGAAGTCTCTATCATTTTATTCTGCAAAGGAATTAAGAAGATGGCATGATTAGCAGGTAGGAAAAATATCTTTGGAAATTCTAGTCACTGTAACTGTTTGATGAATGTGATACTTACGGAATAGATAAGGAGCTTTCTGATCTGGCACTCAAGGATTTACAACTTGAAAACACTTTGGGGACTACCATTGATTTTACTGAATCTTGAACGTTGACACAACAACCCAGTGCTAAAAATGCTAAAAGTTCTGCTTGTTGGTAGCCTGGACATTTGATGCTGCTTGCTTCACGCCCACAGTTAATTTTTAACATTGTGGGGACAAGCCAGTGACCCTGTGCTCTCGCTCAGGAATGTCTGACCATTCACCAGCTCCAAGTTTCTACTGAACACCCGCTATACTGGAATATTTAGCTTAAATTAACAACAGAAATATATAAGAATAAGTAAATTAGGATATGGTGGAAACATGAAGAAGACCTGTGCAACTAGTAATACAACTGAAAAGAGAGTCATACTTGTTCTGAGTTTACTTTATTTGTGGCTAACAAGTTATATTTAAAACAAATCCTATTCACTGCATATTTACAAATTTATCATACAAGGACCATAAAGTCGAATTGTATTGGGTGATTCATTTTGTGGCTGTTTCTGCTTCTGTGTACACTCCTAAATCATAAAGAGAAAATGAAAACACTAGCAAAATCCAAATACTTTACTTAAAACAAAAAGTATAATTGTTCAGAAATAGACTATTGACTTTCACTGGTTTAAACAGATCATGTACTGATTAGGCTTGAAGCTATAATTGTTCTTGTCACCCAAACTCTGCTCAGTCAATATCTTTTTATCATATACATTTTTAATCACATATTAATAAACAAGAAGGTGTGCTTTATTGATGGCTGGATTAGTTTATTGACCAACTCAACAACTCTATATATGGTTTCTGAACACAGAAACAAGGTCAATGTGTAAAGATGAGGAATAGTACATTCATCAACTTTAATATACTTCATTCTAGTAGTCTATTTCCTTTCTTAGAAGTGAAATCTATATAGTTTCTCTAATTGTTTTTAGAAATTGTTTAATATTTTAAACAATCTCACTGTTCAAGCACATTTTGGGTTGAGTTTCAAGAAATATAAACGTCTATGAGCTCCTCTAATTTAACATAATTTTTTTACCTTGACACCAAGCTGCGTTATTTTTTAAACCTTCGGGGATTCAAGTTTTCAGATACTTGTAGATTCTCACCAAATATTCTTTAATTACTTATATGTTGGAAGATATTTAGAGTTTTCAGATTCTCTAACAGATAACTTTCTTCATCCTTCTAATCAGTCCTTTTAGTTTTTTTAGAATTTTTTAGAATAGTTATTGTGAGTATTCCCCTTGAGTAATTCAGGTTTGGAGTGATGGCCTCTAAAATAACTGTACAAAATTAGCAATTAAGACAATAATAGAACATGACAGTACCTGTGTGTATTCTTTCCTGTCAGACAAAATCTGTGCAGAGGAACTCCCATTTCCCTCCTATTTTTTTCTTTTTTTTTTTTTTTAATAATTGCTTTTATTTTTCAAAGGGATGGAGAGTGGAATAGAAATAAATCTTTTCGTTGGCATCTCCATTTTTACAGAACACTGTTTTGCAACATGAAAGTATTCAACTGAAAATAAGTTGATGACTCTGCCTGTCAGGCACTTACATGATCACCTAAAACCAAAAGTCATCTGGAAAAACAGCTGACTGCCAGCATGCGCAGAAGTACACATCAACCAGACACAAAGACAAAATGTGTTTCCAACCTGAAGTTTGTAGTCTCTAAACCCCTCCAAATGCTTTTCTCCTTAAGGTCTGAGCTTAAAATAGGTGAAAATGATCAAACACTGCAGTATTACTTATCAGTATCTCTGATTTTACTAATGTCTCGTGCCTGAAATGTTTAGGTGATGAGACGTATGAAAAAAAAATCTGGCTCGACCCTGTCTAAAATCTTATGCAGAGGCGCTGTTGCTTTGCTTTCGCACTGTGCACTTCTGCAGATGCCTCTCAGATAAGCTCCATTTCCCCCCACGGATTACTGCTCACAGTCAAGAGAGGCTGTCTGAAGCGGTCTCTGCATTTCTTTTTCCCCATCCAAGAGCTGTGTTTTGTCTTTGTCTCCCAGGTACAGTATTATCAGCTTTGTTTTCCAAACAGATTCATCTCTTTATTACCTGACTGCATTTCTACTACTTTTTCTAGGTCCTTTTATGCTACTGGGTGGATTTATACTGTTTTTTAGGAAGAGGAAAAAAATATCTCAGTACAATCCAGCAGTTTTTTTCTGTGCCTTTGACTCTGGAGTTTAAAAGATGTACCAATTTTATTCTTTTTTGTGAGTGCTGTTCTGTAATCCTCAGGCTGCCAGTCAAGGGAAACACTTAGCTGTATATGCTAAGGTACACAAATCTAGCGTAACAATGAAGAGAAAGTTACTAGGGTAGAGTGTTATTAAACACCAACTGATAGCCCCAAGGCACTTCAGTTTTAGATGGGGAAGTCTGAGAAAGCAAGTGTAGAAGAGAGGATCCTTCACTCTGCTAAAACCTGGAAATATTGCGACAGGGGAACTGAAGCAACAGCAGATGGTTGGACTGAACCGCACATTACCGCAAGCTCTGCTCAGGAAACAAAAGGTGATACAGAAACTCATCCAAACCAAGTGCAGACTAAAATCCTGCAGATGACTAACATACTGGCAAAACCATTCATATTCACATGAGTATTATCCTTGTAAAAGCGCCAAGTGCACCAAGACATTGTGTAGAAGTTCTGGTCATGTAAGGTAAAGCTTCCCAGAGGCACCCTTTAATTGGTCTTAATTTTCCCTGCCAAACATCATCAAAGTTTGAGATGTTCAGGCCAGGTCTTGTCACTTTACTCTTTCATCACTTTTTGGATTACCTATTCCCAGCACAAAATTTCTCAGATATATGTGCTGCCTGTATGTTTCTCTCCCTTTCACGTGCACACCTCCTTCCCTAAGAGTCTTACTGAATCTTTAAAAAGTAGAGAAAGGAAAATTATGGAGCATGAACGACTATTCAACTCCGCAAGGTAAATGGTTGTCCAGATTCTTTTTAATTCCAAGGGCAGGCACAGGGAATCTTCCCAGTACTTCAGGTACAGAGTCCCCTCTACTTCTGCTTAATTTCTAGCCTTTTGGAGAAACAAACAAACAAACAAAAGAAAACACAGTAGCTATGCAAGCCATAGATTCCATACGCTACTCCCTATGTAGATGTGCAGGAAGTATATGGAGTTCGGTAAGCAAAAGCATTTCTGGGAAAGTTGTTATTAAAGGGAAGGCAACTGCTAGACCCAGTTTGTGAAATGATTTAAATGAGTACTATGCACAATGGATAGGCTGATTTCCAAAGTAGGAACACACCAAACCATGCCAGAGTGGGCTGACTCACCACAAATAGCTGAGTTTGACTCTTGGCTCTGACACTTACTTATTGCATGGCCTTAGGCAACTCCCTAACCATTTGTTTTTACTTCTCCACTTACATGATTTGGATAATACTTACATACCTGAAGGGGATATTGTAAGATACAATACGTTTAAGATACTGCAAATATTTTAAGTGCTGTAACATAGCTAAGCCTCATTAACACCTTCAGGCTGAAATAAACACCGGGATGATTTAGGTAATGTGGTACATGTTACTGGAACTGGGGAACTTTGCTGAACAAAGAGAAAAAATCTTCAAAGAGCCAGAAGAAAGGGAAGGTACAACCCATTGTAAAGCCAAAGTACTTTGCAAGGGTGGGTGATTTTCTAGGGGAAGAAGAACAAGTTTGTTTAATAGGTAAGAGTTCAGTCTTCATTAATTATTTAAGTGGTTAGGCAGAGCTGAAAAGCAATGCGTGCTCAGGAGTGGGTGAAGAAAAGAAAAGCTGTAGGCCTCAGTTACCCACCTGCACTGAAGCTAGGGAGGACTTTGCCAAGGCGAGACCTGAGGGTTTGTTTCTACTTCCTACATGATGTGAAAACACGAGTGTCAGAAGAGATCCTCTTCATTCGGACCTGACAGTCCTGTCAGGAAGGGGAGAGGGCCTTCTTCGGAAGAGCATCAGGTGCTCTGAGGGCTCCCCAGGACTGGATCAATCTAAAAGGACGATGCTTGTCCTGCTGAACTTTTCAGTGGGGGAGAAGAAGTCCTGGCATGGTGAGAGGTGGGTTGGAAACCTCTGTGAAAGGGAAGGGCCCCAGTGAAATCGCTGGGTAGGGAGCCCATTGTACATTGACTACACTGAACTCATCTGCAGTGAGGACAGAAGTGAGAGGCCCCAGACCTCTGCCTGCAGGCTCTGGTCCTGCCACTAATGTCCTTCAATCCTTAAACCCTACTTACACCAGAAGGAATGCATTTCTGGGCTAACCCAGCGGGAGACAAGCCCAACACACAGAATATCAGAGAAGATAATACAGCAGCATTAGCACTTCTGAGGTTATCTTCTTTTTTTTTTCTTCCCTTCTCTAAATTTTTTTCCACACTTAGGGTCTTAGCAAAAAAATGCACTCTTAAAAGAAGGGTGCAGGGAAGTCTGGCAGCATAGAGAGTGGTATAATAGGATGTGAAATAAGGTTAACTGCTCTAGACTTAGGAGGGAGAGGCTGGAAGAGAATGAAGAAGAGGAGGAGAAGCTGAAGTGGATGTTCTTGAAGTGAGGAAGATGCAACCAAAGGATGGAAGAAGAGGGACTGCTCTTGAGCAATGGTCAGTGGCAGGGAGCAGGTGAAACAGCAGTCAGGTTTAAGTGTCAAGAAATGAGGAATGGGACAATTACTGCTGAGACCTATTTTTTTTCATTAGATATATTTTTTCCAGCATTGTAGTAAACCTGAGAAAACAAGTGGATTGGCCTGGCTTTGAGCGGGTTGTGATCCAGACAGGACCTCCAGCTTTTGGGGATACACCTCAGTCCTTTTTACCAGTTTGAAAGGAAAGGACTAATAGTCTGACCTGTCTCCAGACCAGCTCTACTGTCGTCCTGCTCTGAATGCCCATTCCTAGTCGGAAAATGTTGCCCAGTCCGGCGGCTTGCATTGCCCAGGTTAGTCCTACAGAAAGGAGTTTTGACTGTCATCTCTGAGACCACCCAGTGATGAGAACCAAAGTGCGGTAGGTGGAGATATCTGGAAGATTTGCCTCCAAAGAGCACTTCTACTCCTGAGCAAAGTGCTCTCGCGGGCACATTTAAACAGTATAGTATGTATGAATAAGGTAGGCTGGACTTGTCTCACATCCCGTATCGTCATCAAGGTAATTTTTAAGTTGCTAGCACAGACTACTCCACAGCTGCTTGACAGATGTTACTGAATGTGGCAATTTATGTACATCACACACTACATCTATTTATCTGTCTTATTTACCACTTATGATGACCCTGAAGATGGGCCTTGAATCTAGAACATGGTTTGAGACACTAACACGTTGCTGTCTATAAAACTGGTTTCCATACCAGAAGAGAAATCAGTTTACAAGCTGAAAATACTTTTTTTAAGTTCCTCATAGATACACATCATTTGAGAGACACAAAATCAAATTCATATTAAACTAACAAAGCTGATACATTTTTACTACATCTACAGACCACAGAACACTTTGCTTTCAAGAAAAGTTGAATAAATCACAGAGCTATCTTTAGGAGACTTCTCCCCTTGTCTTCAGAAAGTCCTTAATGTGACATCTGTCCCTGCACTGTCACCTCTTTTAAAACTAACAAATGCATGACATATAACCCAAGATTTATAAATTAAAGAAACCCACCCCTTTTAAGTAATATTCTTTAAATCTTGGTTTCTGACAGTCCTCGTATTTGCTCAGTAACTGTAATAGGCGTATTTTTCAGAAAATAGTGAATAAAAACTGACAAGCTATCGGGGGAATCTGAATGCATAATTGATAGGGGCATAAATTAATATGATTAGGCCTTTATTGGGTGCCACTGCTGCCAAACCTACAAAAGGGGCATGGAATAAAACATGGCTATGTTCTCAGGGCTGATAGACATCAATATGTAATGCATATTATCTCAAGCCTTCTCATGTAGTCTGCTTATGACAGCACTCAACCTAATTGAAATTTTTATCTTTCTGTTGCATACAGACAGTTTTGACTGGCTGCTTCCAGGGAAAAGAGAGAAATCCAAATGACCCAAACGAATGTTTCTCTGTAGAGGTATATACCCTCCTTGCAAATCACTTTAAAATGGCTTTTTGCTTTCTGGTTTTATAAAGCCATCTTCAGAAAGCTGCATTAAAGACAACCCAGGACTTGGTTTGCCTCTCTCCCTTTTAGCTAAGCTCAACAGCGCATTTCCCTAAAAGAAAGAAAAGAATCAAAAGATTTCTTCGTAAAAATCAATATATTGTATGCTTACTTCAACTGAGGCCTCGTTTTGCTACAGTTCTTCACGCTGCATAAATGCAGCTTCAGAAGAAATAATTTTTCTCTTTATTATGAAATTTTAAACATTATCTCACTCCAGATCTGTGAGAAAAAGTTAAAAATAAAGAGTGATTTCTGGAACTGACACCCCCAATCCCTCCAAAAATGATGGTCAGTTCATACAGTTTCATTTAGATAATTCTAAATTATTGTTAGACTTTTTCTTTCTTTTTCAGTTCTCTTTGAGTTCACGCACTGTGAAATGAAAAGCCATGGCAAAAACATGATAGCTAGTGGTTCTAAAATCTTTCAAACATTTCCTGTAAATGAGAATTGTAATCAATATTCACTTTTCATGAAGGGTTTTTGCTTTGACAAGTCAAAGTTGATTAAAAAGTTTCAGATTTAATATTTTGCTCCTTATTGAAAAGTTCTGTACTGCAGGAGTGTTCCTGAGAATGCATGCTACCTTTACTAAGTATTTTTATTACAGTAGTGCTGGATGTTGTACAAATAAGATAAGGAGTCTGTTTCCACTCCATTGTTTACAGTCTAGAACGCAATTATCCCCGGAGTAAGACACATTTAACCTGTAAAAATCAAAACAAAACACGGAGAGGGGCAGAAATTGGTCTAAAAACTCATTTTGGCGTTACTGAAACTCACTTCCTAAGATATAGAAAATAAATCCATTTTTTTCTTTCTGAAATATATTTTAAATGCCATGCATTTATTCTGATAAATAAAAATCATGTCATTGGTTGTTTTCATACTGTGACATGAAGATAAAGGCAGTATAAGTAAAAAATTACTTTCTTCTGTTAACAGACAATCTTCTACTCTTCTAACTCATCACTCCGCTATCATAAACGGTAGGGCATCCATAAATATAAAGCGGCCACATGTTTTGTAGCTTGAAGAATGACACATTGCGTTCTGAAAGATCCATGCTCCTGCACCTCTTATTTCAAGTAATTTATTTATTTCAGAGGCTATAAACCACTCCCACTTTCATTTTATACCTGCCCTTGGTAGTTGTGAGTTCAAGATGTGAAACAAACCTGCTATGATTTCTTTTCTATTTACACATCACAACCAGAGAGGGCAGGGCAGTTGATGGACAACGAGAGCTCATGAACTTTCCCTTGAGCACCATGGAGAAACTCCAAGCCTTATTTCGCCCTAATGTGAATTTGTCATATGAATGAAGTTTTAATGAAACACATATTGAGAGCCTGCTGCTGCATGATTTTGGTGCTGTTTGTTCCTACTTTGGTGCTCTACTGAAAAGTTCGCTTTCTTCCCTTTTCAAGAAACCAGACTGATAACCATATAACTAGAACATACTCTGCGTATGTTCTGCAGTGTTGTGTAGATTTTCATGGGGTATAGGGGTGATTTGAGGCTGTAGAGATTCAAAGGTCAGGTGCTTAAGTTACTTTACTATTTTAATTCTGGGTAATTTTTTTTTTGGTACTACCTGGGAATGTCAATATCATGTAGTGGCTATAAATAGAGAAAAATACAGAATAACAAGGAATTCCCAACCCTATCAGACAAGTTAGTCAGAAGATGGCTTCAAGGGATGCCTGCTGATTTTATTTCTTAAAACAGTATTTAATTCCTGAAGGACATCTCTCATTAGAGCGTAGCTTGGACCTGTAACTACTTCTGGAGGTTCTTAAGAAAGGAATTATTATAGCTCATAAGATTCTCTTGCAGTAATACGTGATGCAGTTTGAGCCTCCTATGAGGCTGATAGCAGAATAATTTCACAATAGCACTAAGCATCACAGGACAATAGTTTAAGGTGAATTTCAGGAGTTTGTCTTTAAAATAATTTCCCTATTAATCCCTGTTTTCCAGGTGATCTGGTCTTTCTCAGGGGCATGAATACAGACCCGTTCATCTAGTAGGAGAGCCGGCAGCTCAAGATAGCATTTGGGGCACAAGGCTTTTTTCTCCTCCACCTCATAATTTACCGAGTCCTTTTGTCACACCATAATACTTTCTTTCATCCATTTTGCTTCAGGCACCCAGGAACACTCATTCAGTCCACAAGTACAGCAGCTCTGCTTGTTGTTGAGAGAGGGGAATATTAACCACAGGAGGAAGAGCCTGAAATGACATCCACTCCAGGCTTTCTCCTTTTTCAGCTGTCGGTTACTACTAGCATCACAACAGTGGGTGGCAGAAACATGTATGGCAAGACTGGAGTGCAGAGTGGGGCTGGCTCACACCACACTACACAGACGTCTTTTAGCGGGTGTGATGAGAGTGTTGGCAGCCAGTTGTTTGGCATCTCCCATTTAACCTTATAACCCCACTGCTCCCATCTATAGCCCAGAAGACTGATATGTTGCTGGTGGACTACTTTGCCCACTAGATAAAAAAAGGGACAGTTAACATCCTCACTACTCCTCTGTATGTGCACAGATAGTCATGACTTTGGAGGAACAGATGTGCAACAGCCTGAGTAGACAAGATGAACTCATGACCTTAGTAACTCTGGCCCAAGCTCTACTGTGCCAGGTGATATCTTATACCACAACTAATTCCATGGAAGCTAATATAGACAACAGTTTCAAAATATAGTTTTAAATTAAAAATCACTATTTCTAATCCAACCATAAGGTACATTTAGACATCCCTCTCCACAACGCAACTTCAAAACTGGAATCACAGGTGCTTACAAGAGTCCGTGAACAAAACTAGCACTAGCATGTGAAACAAGTAAAAAGGCTTGCTAGTAGCCTGTGGAGTACAGAGATAGGATCCTGCAGACTGACTTGGGTACTGTCCTGGGTTTGAACTTAGTTTTGGTCATAGAGGTCCTAGGGTCAAGATATTGCCAGTCTGAGCACTAAGATCAGAATGACGTCTCTCAGACAAATGTGAGCCGGCTAGGACTTCTACAGAAAAGTGATGGTGGTGGGGCTAGTTGGTTTCTTTGCAGAGGACAATGCAGATTCTTTGAAATTTTCACAGTGTTTTTGCAAGCTGTGAAGAGTGATCAAGGGTTTTTTCAATGGAGCAACTTCACATACTTACTCATGAGAAAACCAAAACACGTTATGGCATAATTTTAGTGCCTCTCTGTGGGTCAGGCTTTCTTGCAGTCCTATATACTTCAGTATACACCAAACTCTCTACTTGGCCAAAATAGAAATGTCCCGTGTGTGACAGAGAATGTAGTAGACAAACCTAGCTTGTAAATACAGAAATCATCTGGAGATACTTCCTATATAGCACGCCTTTTAAACTCTCCAGTAGGGGCTAAACACTGCACGACTATGAAGATGCTTCTTAATGCAAATCAAGGTTATTACAATGGCCTTGAAACCAGTCAATGAACACAGGCCCAAGAATCAGGGGAGGAAGAGAGAAAAATTAGCACCATTTCATAGGTATGAAAGTGCAGGACTGCACAGAAACTAAAAGCAATACCCGCAGTGCTACTATAATAAATTACAGGTATTAACTAGCTCACAGTACCCTGGTATGGTAGGGATGGGCTACTATCACTGTGTGCAGAGGAGAGAACTGAGACCCAGGAAACAAGGGATATATTTCCAGAGAGGTGAATGACACCTGAGGCCTCCAAATCTACTTGTAGTTTTGAGGTCTGTTCCTCCCTCACAAACTATTTCATCTGAGGTCAAAAAAGGCTTTTAAACAGAGGTTGCAGAAGTTCCAGTGCTAAACCTCCACCAAACCACCTTGCAGCATATTGGCAGAAATCCTGCTGTGCTTACTGCAAACCACTGAAAGCCCCAGTCTGCCAAATAACTATGGCTTTTCAAGAGGCTAGAACTTGCCTGAAGTTAGCAAAGTGAAACCTCTATGAGGTCTTAATATTCCCTCCCCTCATTGCAAAGCCATTTGAGAAATTTCAGCATTGTGACATTTTCAAATTACCAAACTGAAACACTTTACATGTTAGTAAAATGCATTGTGCCGACCATGTTTTAACAAAGATCATTTATCACCTCTTGAAAGTTGCTGAGTAAATCCTTTTGACTTTGCACTATCCCATTCATCCTTGTTTCAAATAATGCAATTCTAACATTGTATTGATATTCTTTTAGATTTTTCCCCCCCTTCTTTCCCATTTAGAAACTGTTTTCTAAATACATTTGATGCAACTAAGTTTTATATTTGTCTCCTTATGGAAGTATGCAGAAGATGTGCTCAGCTATATTGATCTCTGAGGAAATGTGGATGAGGTAGATAATGTGAAACCTTTTTGTCATTACCAACAGTTATATAGGTTCTGGAAACTTTCTGTGTTTGGCTGACTAGATAAGTGGATGCACTCACATTTATTTGATTGGAAAAGTATGGGGAGTAAACTGTGTCTCCCCATTTTCTGTATGGAATTGATCTTTTGTGTATTAAGGCATTTCTATTACAGCAAAGGAATTGGTGATTACAAGAGAGCAGAAGCACCTCTTTCTTTCTGCTGGAGTCTTTGGAGACCTGTCTTAAGGAAAAGGGAAGGGACCTAAACAAGTTAAGAGAGGGGACAATGAAAGGGCACAAAGAAAAACTTTGAACATTTCCACCTCTAACCTTCAGAAACTGAAGGAGAAAGAAATTTCTGCTCTTGACTTTATTAGCTCCTTGCATCTCTCTTACATCTGTGAGAGACCTACCCTTACTCTCCCTGGTCTGGGGTAGCTGCAGGTGGCAGATACTCATTAGGCTCTGGCTCAGTTGCAGGAGCAAAGGCTGGTACTCAGCTTTACTCTGCTAGCTGGGACAGCAGGTAGAAGGTTATTAATGTTTACATGCAAGTCCCATGACTTGTGTTGTAGTTTGTCTAAGAAGTGAATGGTCAAAAACTGAGTGGGGTCATTTCTACTGGGAAACTACCACTTGATTAATTATTTTTTCTCCCACATGCTTCAATGCACCCCCTTTCTCTGAGTTTCCGGACTGCGTTCCACATCTGCTTGACTGCAGACATCAAGATGTATACAAACCTCAACAAACAAGTGTGGGCCACAAAATCTTAGTTCTGGATCCAGGCTATACTTTCTTTGGAGATAAAGAGATCTTTCAGTCCTCTTGTATCAGTTACTCCATCCCCATAGAGGTTACTGCCTTCTTGACTGAACTGATTTAATCCTCTGCTTTGTGGAAACAATGAATAATCAAGTTAAAAGATTTTGGTTTTAAAAGTGTATCTTTTTCTTCATCTGGTTTACAGCGTGACCACAAAATCCAGTAAGACAGGCTTAAGTGAAGTAGAAGTTCTTTTTGGCAAGGGGGAAAAGAGTTGGGAACAGGGATCATTTAAACTGCCATTGCCATTATAACGCAGATAATTCATGATATAGGGTTAGATGCTGGTACCCAGAGTGCACAGGTGAGTAGCAGAAAGACTCTGGTGCTTCTTTCTGGTGCTGGCTTTCAGGACTAGGACTAACCAGGATCAGATGGCCAGAGACATCCTCCCTGTAGAGAGCAGACAAAAGCAAAGTCACCCACACACCATCCACGGTCCTAGACAGGCAGGTTTTACAGCTGAGACCCACCACTACTGGGCACAGCCCTCCCGCACCACTCTTGTGAGTGTACTGATATGAACCTGATACGCTGGCTCCTGGCTTGATGCCTTTTCAGTCAGAATCTCCCTTCCTCCTCACCTGCACCCCAACATACATTTTTTACAACTCCTCTTTTTGTCTGAGCCCTATGACCTGGCATAAGATACTTTATCACGAGGTCTACTTGCACTTTTGGAAAAAAAAAAAAAGTTTGTTGTTATGTCAGTCTGCCCTGTTTATTAAAATACAACTCCATTAGGTTCACATCCATATGTTCAAATATCCTTTCTAAGTTGGATCCTGACCCACAATACAATTCCTGAGATTGATGGTGATTGGCATAAAGCTTGTCTAATCACAACAAATCCTGCACAGACTAAGAGCTCTGTCCTCCCCTTGGTGACCCTCTTACGCATTTCATATATGTTTAGACTAGTACTTTTTTAATGCAGTCTTATTCAAAATTAAGCAAATCTCTGCCATGATTATCAAAATTGGCAGATAGAAACACACAGTATCACAGGCAAAACTAAAAGTGAACAACTTGTGCAAATAGGGAAAGTGACACGTGATAGACAAGAGACAGCTCAGAAAACCTGGAATGGAGCCATTGGCTTTAATTAGCCATATCAATTTATGTTGTCCAAGAATCTGGCTTGTTTCTTAAAAAAATGTTTTGGATGTGTTAGAAAAATTTGGTATATAAATTACAGCTGCACCTATGACACTGTAACTTGAACGACCAGTACTTACTCAGTCAACTACAATAGGAGTCACTGTCCTTGGTAGGATTACAGGGGCAATACTTTTTAACATGGGTGAGAGGCTCTTGCACAATTTCTCCAATGTATTAAGCATGAACAGGCTTTTCTTCAACGTTGGGTGTACATGTCTTCTCGTCACATTTATTTTTCTCCACCACACTTATTTATTGTGGCCATTACGTGGTGGGGGGGGTGGTGGTGGTGGTAACTTCCCTTCCTATAAATGTTTGTCTCCTCCATTCCTTTTATGGGAACACCACAAACTGACAGAGTGGTCGTTTCATATGCTTGTCTTGTTTTATTTATTTACATAATCAAAGATGACATTCACTATTGTTAAAGTGTATTGCTATGGCTTCTTCATTGCTTGCAAAGGAACTTGTGGGAAAAGATAAAGACAGGCTATGATAGATATGCTGATAAAGACTTGTAGTTTCTTACTGACAAGAAGTCATGCTGATAAAGACTTGTAGTTTCTTACTGACAAGAAGTCTCATTTGTTTAAAGGAATTTTATAGAACTCAAAAAATTGCAAGCCTAGCTAAAATAAAAAAAGTAGTAAAATATTGTTGGCTTATTCTGCTGTTAGAAAAAGTTTTGGGGGCCTTGAAATATCCTATACTGACAGCTGGACATGAAGAATTTCAAACCGATAAAGTAAGAATATAAATATCTTCTACGTAAGAATGATTGATAGAACAACATGACTGGTACACATAGATAGCACATTATCTCAAACACTGTATCTTAGGGTATTCATTTACAGAAAGACAATTGCTACCAGTTAGGGCTGAAAAAGAATATTCTGTGGCAAGGGGTTCATCCTTTCATTAAGTATCAATCTATTGCCAAAGCAGAGGGTGCTTTTGTTTTTGTGTCTCCCCCCTTGCCTTTTTCTCCCCTCAACCTGCATTTTCTTAAGTATTTATTAATTTATTGGAATATAATCTCCTGTATTCATATAGTTTCCTTAGGCAATGTAGTGGTTGCTTTTATAGAAGAACTATATTAAGAATTTTAGGTATTGATAATTGGCAATCTAACTTTGAAGTTGCAAATGAAGAGGTCCCTGTGTAGCATCCAAGTCTACCAGAGATTTACAGAAAATCGGACAAGCATGTGCAGGCTGAAGTGGAAATAGAATTCTTTATACCACACACATCCTGAATAAAATTACATGGTTTTAATTGTATTTTTATTGCCTCTGTCATAGAAAAGGTACTCCAAGCTTAATCCTGATGTTTTTCTACAGTTCAGAAATAAGGTCCAGCAACGGAAGACATATGGAAAGACTTTGCACGTTTATGTGAAGTAGTATATTGAAAGCAAATTCCTTCATTTGCTTGGCCATATTCTCATTTTAATTATTTGAGACTCCAAACTTCCTTTTCCTCGAAGTGGTATTCCTTATAGTACGTCTTCTCAGCTCAAGTGTCAGATCAATTAATTTTTTCTCTCTTTGTTTGCTCTAGAGAAGACTTCTTTTATTACAAGAAAAGAAAAAAAATGTACATATGTGATAATAACTTTAATTATTGAAGGTTTTTGACACCACTGATGAAAACGCTTCCCACAAAGTCAGCTTTGAGCATAGCCAGTGACAATGCTGTGAAGGTCAGTGTTCAGATTAACATACTCACTGTAAAAACATATGGCAGATTTTTGTACTAATAGAAGTAGTAATGTACGAACTGATTGAAAGAGTGAAAAACTTATATCCAGAGTAATTAGAAGCCTCTGATACTAAGCAACTAAACAAGCTTCCTTGGGAAATAGAAACTTAAAATTTACATCCTTGCCTCTTATCTAATCTAAGGTGACTTTGATTCCAAGAAACATTTTTTATTTTTGTAGTTGCTTCCGAGACAGTTGCCTAGCAGAACTTGGATTGATGGAACTAGATTCTTGGTATCTCCCCTAATATGAAAGACATTACACACTAGCATTCTGATTCCTCTCACCTCTTAGGGTGTAAATCGGGGAACCTTCACGGAAATCAGCAAGTACTAGGCCCAAGAGCTTTCAGTGTGTGAAGGAATTAATTTTTGGCTGGCAGACTCTTATGAAAACTGATTTCTGAAAAAATAAAATCTTTTTAAAGACAAGTAAACCTTCATGTACAGAAAGCAGTTGGGGAATCGTACAGTGCTTTGCACCAAAGAAAATTTGTGCCTTGATAGTGTCACCATCATGTACACATTCAAGGCTGATGAGGAGGATGAGTAAAGATAAGCACGAGACTTTCCTAAGACAGCTAACAATACATTGAAAGGAAGAGAAGTTTTGGAGGAAAAATTAAACATTCTGAGACAATAAAACTACTTCCCCCCAAAACACAATGTACATATGTGAAAGGACTGAAAAATGAGTCATAGATGCTAAAAGAGAGAAGTTGGCTGATGTTCTTTGAAACAGAAGATCTGGAAACCATTTACTGAAACACAGAGAAGGCCTTTTAGCAGAATCCTGCTCCTTCTCCATTTTGTCTTCTGCCTTTCAATAAGGTCTTTTGAAAGATCGTTATCCTGGAGAAGACACAGTTACACAAATGTTTCCCTTCAACAAGAAAATGAAAACTTTAAGTTACGTTAAATAAATAAACAAAACCCATCCATTACTCATCTAAAAACAGAACAAAATGAAACAACAAAAACCAAAATGATATTATTAAACACACAATTAAACAGAAAACCCCAGATGTCCTATATATTGGTCATTAGTCATATATCTAGTTGATTGACGACATGTAACAAAGTGCTGTGGGTTGAAGCCTGATGTGTTCTCCACATCTAGGTTACTCAGAGCAGTTTAGTGTTATGTGGCCAAAAAGCACAGCATAAGGAACAGAGAGCATTGGGGGGGGGGGGGGGAATAAAATCTGCCCTTAAACAGTAATAATTGGATTTGGGGCTCTCTCCAGCACAAATTAGCATTTATGGCATCTGGCCCATGGACCAGATGCTGTAAGACTTTGGGGGTGCTTGGAAGCGTCCAGTTAATGGCAGCAAATGGCTGTTAAGGGAAGAAAGGGAGATAGAGACCTGTGAAGAAAGGCAGCACTTTCACCAACCTCCACCTCTGAGTGTGATGAGCTGGTGGGACCTAAGCCATTGCCTGAAATGGATGAAGACAGCACTTTTTCTCAGGGGAAAAGAGAAGCAGCTTCTTCCCTGAGCTTTTGCATTTCTCTGAAGAAGAGCAACTCGGCACTCTCCACACGTGCAGCTAATGTGGTTGAATCAATCTTTCCAAGAAGTGGAAGTATGTACTACCTCCTATATTGGATTAGGTCCTTTAAACAGGCCATCCACTTCTCAAACCACCCTGCCATTTCAAGAAATTCTAAATTTTCCTTCAGCTATAAGCCAACTTGGCAGACTAGTTCTGGTATGTGGCAAACCAAGAGAGTCCAAAATGCCACTGAACATTTTGTTCTGTAAGAAAAATCAAAGAAGATGTGTGTGTGTGGGGGGTGTAAGTTTACAATCCAGATCATTCCTCCCAGCTCATAATTCTCTTAAAACTTGTGGCAAATTCTGTGTCTTTAGGAGATCTCAGGTTCGGTGAACAATTACTTTGTAATACGGAATGATTGTGCACAGACTTTCAAAACCGATGTGAAAGTTGCATACAAGCAGTAGTGTTATTGGAGTCTTTGTTCATATAACATTCTTTAAAATTTAGACATCATCATTTACAGCAGGTCAACAAAGAGATCCAACAACAGACCTGTATGATTTATGATAAGTGAGAAACACCAAGGGACAAACAACTGATGTAAAGGAGTAGAGAAATACACAGCCCAATAAATCATAACCAACAAAGTTAAACCAATGAGGTTTAGCAACCACGAGCTTCTTGGTGACACTTTTTATTTTGCCTGCTAGATAGAGGACATGCACAAATTCTCATTTCAGTTCCATCTTTCCTTCACTTTTGGATTTGCAGACTCATTTGACCAGTCTGTCACTGTGACATAAAGTAGCACTATTTTGAAATTTTCCAGCAAAATGCTGGTTTTTTTGAATTGGAAAGTGAGATGCTACCACTATCAGAAGTGTTCATGGTTATTTATAAACATTATGGCTGACATTTAATCTGGAAACGTTTTCAAGTTCCCAAACGGCTGGCAAGGGACTGAACATCCCTCTTTCACCTTCAGCTCCTTTGGCTGTAGCTTTGCTATTTCAGAAGTGCCCACAGTTTACATGTGGAGCATTTTCCGCAAAATGCAAGGCCCAGCTGAGATCCCCTGGCTAAACTGGTTGAAAGCCATAACCATCAAACTATTAGCCCAGCTAATCTGTTGTGTATACACAACTCTCCATTATAACACATATTCCAATGGACAAATACTTAAGATGTAGAAGACATTTTCAACAGTCTGTTCCAGGAAACATTTATACTCACATACACACATATGTATATATTTATATAATAGAACTGCTTCAAAGATCGAATGGAGAGAAACTCCAGCACAGCCAGCAGTAGCTGTAGCATCATCTGAGACATGAGAGCAGGGACGTCCACATGTTTTTTCCTCATCTTCATCCATGAGAAGAGCAATGCAAGAGAACGATGAAGCACAGGGTCAGTAAGAAACTAAGACAGCAAATGAAGAAATAACCCAGTTGGAGCTAGATGGAACCTGAACCCAATCGCTAGGCAAAGTCTGTCTGCTGGGGTAAAAGGGAGGAGGAGTGGGATAAAGAGATGGAGGAAATCTCCTTCAGCTTGGAAACTGAGCCACTGTCTCCATGCAAATGAGGTGTTTAGCAGTTTGTCAGTACTAACAGCCTGACTGCTTTTTCTTCTGGCCTATGCATTAACAATGAGGAGTTGAGGGTTTTAGAAAGTGCCTAAATAATTTGGCTGAAAAAATTAAATGGAATTAAAAGTCATCACTTGGCATTTAAAATCATTCAGTAATTAAAAGTCATCACTCAAGCATTTTCAAAGTTCCCTTCTTAAAAAAAAAAAAGAGTTAATCTTCAGAGTAAGCTTTAGAATCTTCTTTTAATTTTTCTTGAATAAATCTTGTCCAAAATAGAGTTTTCAGAAATAGATGACTTTACCATTATGATTTAATCAACAGTCATTTGAAATGAATATTTCAAACCCTCACATTCTACATGCAGCATGAATATCTCAGGAGGAAAAGAAGGCACAGAATGCTCTGAAATGAAGGAAGTTTGAACACACAGTCTGTATTTTAAAACGTCATCTCTTCATTTCCTCTGTGGCCACCCATTTGTTACAGCACTGTTGGCCAAGAATTGCTTCACAGGCTCCACTTCCACACACAGCCTGTGACAGGAGGTGGGAGAGGGAAGAAAAGTAATGCGTAGCCACAGGAATATCAGCTCTCAGCTGGAGCTTATACAGCCCAATGCTACACGTGCTGAGGCACACTGAGCAAAGCAACAACAGAGGTAAGCCATCGTAGCAGTCAGCGGAACTGGATGCAAAAATGTCAGAGAAAGAGTTTTATAAAAAGTTGAGGTTCCTGTGAATGCATGATAGGATAAAACTGGATTTTTTCCCCAGTTTTTCATTATTCAGCTGCCTGCGGGACCGATGAAATAGATACCCACTGCTACCTATGAACCTTACTCAAAAAGAAGCTTCAGTCATGATTGCCCTTCTCTCCTGCACAGAACACAAGGCACTGTAATAGATACCCAGATGATGCTTATTTCCTCCACTTTTTATCTTATTTTTTACATCCTCTATTCATTGCTGAGTTATTGAAGAACGTGGCCAGTAATTTCTACCAGGAATAATTTCAAATATTATGTTCACAGTTTTGCCCTATGACTAGTCAAAGAAAGGAGGGGGATCCTCTATATATTTGAATTAATACGTTTCTCTGTTCAGCATGAAATGCTGCTTGCTTATCTGTATGAAGAGAAGCTGGAATTATCTTTCATTCTCTTATCACACATTGCTGACACAAACTGTTTCTAACCATTAATAAGACCAGAACGTACAAACATTTCATTTTTTAAGAAAAGCTCTTCCTACCTACATGGGAACTTGGAAAGGAAACGGGTAAAAAAATTCCATTCAGGTGAAAATCTGATGCCATGTTTAATAAATTCAAATTAATTTGATTAGATTTCTTAATTGATATTAACCTTGAGAAACTGAAGACAAACAGCTTGGCATACTTTTTACTAGGCAGTGTGATATTTAAATGGTCTGCAAGAGATACAAGAACCATGAAAACTAAGACTCAGTCACTCAGTCCATGTCCAAGACAGGCTCTGGGTTTCTTGAAGTGGTACCAGTTGGACGCTTTCCTAAGTTACTGTTTTTTAGCTGAAACACGTTCTTAAGAGGAGACTAAGAACAGAAATGTTAAGTGTCAGTAACTACTATTGTGTGTATTTTTCTCCTGCTGAGAGTCTCACAACATGGTTACAGCTGGACAGAATCGGGTCAATATGACATTACAAAATTTTAACAAAAATGTAGCAGATCCCCCCTCCTCTCTGTATTTCCCCCCTCCTCCCACTCCCCAAACAGCACGCCACAAATTGCACTTTCCACTCACCTGATTTTACGTTAAGGCTTTTCAAGAGGATTGTCATCTATAGCCTGCAATTCAAGCCTCTTACTCCCTTTGCAAAAGAATCAGCTATATTGAACTGGAAATCTCACCCTCTAACCATTTATTAATATAGTTTTAAAGGAATTCTCAGATTTTTGTTGCTAACTGCTCACTTGGGTTGAAATGTGATGCACTTGTTGGCAGTGTTGCCCCAGAGGGACTGCAGTGAGACAGACTTACTCAAGCTTCACTTGAACACAGAAATGAAAATCAATAAACAATTTGAACTTCTCAGAAGAGAATTTTTCTCCTCTAATGAATATACAAGCTTGGTTACAGCTTAATTTAAAGATTGAATTTAGTGTGTGTTTTTTCCCTGCACCAGGAGCATGACAAACACAAGCTTCAAGTGACATGTCCCAAAGGGGGACTAGAAAAGAAAAGAAAAGAAAAGAAAAGAAAAGAAAAGAAAAGAAAAGAAAAGAAAAGAAAAGAAAAGAAAAGAAAAGAAAAGAAAAGAAAAGAAAAGAAAAGAAAAGAAAAGAAAAGAAAAGAAAAGAAAAGAAAAGAAAAGAAAAGAAAAGAAAAGAAAAGGAGCAAATTAAAAAAAATAAAAATTCCTGGCCCCATGAGAGGGAGTTAACTTGTTACCTTAAAAACAAGGAAACAAACATGTAGCTGCAAACCAGATCTGCTTTGCAGGTGACTGCACAGACATCTAAACTTTTAGTTTCTTGTGGTGCAAATTTTCTAGCACATGTATTTTTATTTGCTTTTATAAGAGACTGCAAACAGGGTCAGACTACAGTGTAGGGATGTGGTTGTAAATTCTCTGGTAGTTTGAAGATGTTTGAATGCAGGATAAATGCGTGTGTTTTGTGGGTTAGTTTCTCTCATACACACACACAAAATCAAATCTATTTATAACTTTTGCTTTCAGTATTGGAGCATGTTAATAATGTAATTTCTGCAGAAATTAATCACATTAATTAAATAAAGAAGATGACTGTAGAATTAATGTTTCCAAAAGAAAACACACTTGCACTCAATATTGTCTGTCAGAAGGGCTAGTGCTGGGATGAGCTGCTGTGTTTTTTTAAGAATTTCTGCAGAATTATGAAGCTAAACTGCTTTCGCCATCTGATAGCTTGTCTTGACAAAGCAATTAGCTGAAAGCCACAAAAGTGATTGTGTACACCTTTTTATTCTTCAGCTCATCAAGAAATATATTTAAACTGGAAACTTTGATCTCATCTGTGCAAACTGGAAACCAGATAAATCAGACCTTATATATAAATGCAAATCAACGAAGTGACATAATAAAGTGAGAGAGATCTATTTCAAAACCAGTCCTAAAAATATGGTGTTATTCTGGAAAAAACAGCAGCAATGTAGATGTACTGAAATACCTGAGAGTGTAGATTTCAGTCAGTTCAGTTATCTTGGTCCAGTTTCTACACAGATAAGCCCCTAGAGAATACACTAAGGCATTCATATGGGTAATAGGTATATTGACTTTCCAAACCAAACGAGTTAGAGCCACATTTTTGTTACAATAAAAAAAATCCTAAATTTCTCTAGCCCCTGAACTCTTTTTCATGTTTGTAGTCATAACACACCACTCCAAAGGATATCTAAAGATTTAATTTAAACTACAACTATTCTTTTGCCTACTGGGAACCCAGTGCAAAGATGATGTCCTGTGTGCAAGAAGAAAGCAAGCTGAATATTAATTAATGAACACTACTTAATATGCAGAAGAAGAGGAGTAACAATCAGTCGTGAGACCTTACATATTAACTGGTAGATCATTGTTATTCTGGGAGGCATCATAAGGCCAAATACAGGTTACAACTGGTTTAGAAAATCTCTTTAATTAAGAAACATGAAAGTTTAAGTCTCTCATTATAAATATCTTATTGTAACCATAAAAGACACCATTAAATGGTGTGATGGTATAGCACTTTTAATGCAGTCTGAGGTGATGTATTGGACTTAGGCTGTTAATGTGCTTGCAGTGGGATTCAATAAACAAGAAAAACACTGAGCTTTCACTGTTTTTCCAAAGATGCAAAGAAGAAAGTTCTGCTTTTCTTAAGGAACTAGGACGGCCACAAACAAACAAATTTCTATAAAATATCTCTCTCTAAGTAGGTGGGTCAGGAGTTTCACTGCAACAGGAGAGTCACAGAAGTACTATCCTGTTTGTCACATTCCATGACTGTTGGCAGCCTTGCAGAATGGAGGACAATATGCATGTTGTTGTCTAATACTTTTTGATTGTCTAAATTAACTGAATCAAAAAGATATAACATTCCCATCAGTAAGTCTCTGGGCACATTGCTAAAGGAGACTGGCCTCCTTGTTCCCATTTATCAGATGGGAAAGCAGGTCTGTAAAAAGATGAGGTGTGATCTGAGGCTACTCATGAAGCCAACATCAGATGAAAAAGGATACGGCTTTCCAGACATGGTCTCTAGCCTCATCAATATTGCCTTCTCTTTTAAGGAATTAACCCCACCCCAATATTAGTGAAACCTATGAATTTTAAAATCACAAGAAGAATACATTTTTTCTTTGTAAGATTCCTACTTCAAATCTAGCTGGACTAGCATGTCCAGCGATAGGAGTGTCAGGACATCTACAGTTTTTGTTACTATATGCAACCACACAACAAATAAAACTCAAATCATTGAGCGTATTGTAATGAAAAGAACGTAATCTATTTGCAGATCTGCTTCTTCCTGATATGCCTGACTGTGAGAAAGAGAGTAGCTACAGGAAGAATCAAACCTAGTTCTCAGCTATGTGCAAGGTTAACAACTCACGGCAACATTTTTTTGTAGCAAAGGATGCAGCAGCGTACATTGGTCCAGTTTTTATCCTTATACAATTAATTATATGAGACTTTCCTGCATTTGCAGTACACAGAATATTTTCCTTATACATTACACAAACATACATTTCTGCTTGCTCATGGTAAAAGGTTTCTCTGCCAGATATACAGTTTCTCTCTAAAGCATTATTTAAATAGCTTTTATAGGAACCGTTTGGACAGGCAGTAAGATGTAGCAACTTCTTACAAAGATTTAATAATAAGCCGTTTATTTTACATTAAGCTATGTGAACATGTTTTTATGCACTATATATGGTAAAAATCTTTATTATTTTAGACAGTCTAGGCAGTTTCAGCAACTTGAATTGAGAAATATGACCATTGATTTCGTAGAAGTATACATCTGCATTTTGCTAATATCCCCTCACTAGTCTGAAAATGCAGTAACTCTTGTGGAATACTCACAGGTTTACCTCTTGTAACGTACATAGAGCAAAGCAATGCCATGAAGTCTGACTCAGTTAGGGATTTTGCAGAGTTATTGCTTCTTATCAGTACCCGGCATTGTTTACAAAGTATCCTCCATTCCTGGAGATCTTCAAGGCATGATCTGGCCTTGAAGAATCTGAATCAGTCCCTTTTTCTGTTTGCTTGTTTGTTCACTATCCATCTAAATACGATTAGCCCAGTGCAGTTATATCACTCGTTAGACTGGAAGCCAAATGATGCAAAAAAGCAAGACTGGGTAAGAGTAGGAGAAGGGATGATATTTACAATGTATGGAAAACAAATGAGCCAGTATTTCCAAAAGCCTCCTGCAGTGACACAAATGCTTCCACTAAAAGTATAGCATCATTGAATGGTAAGGGTTGGAAGGGACCTTAAAGATTATCTGGTTCCAACTCCCCTGCCATGACACTCCTGTCGTCATGAAGGGAGCTGAAGTCAGCCAAGAACAGTCCAAAAGTCTCCCTGCTGAGGGAAGAATCACCAGGTGGCACCATTACATATAGTCATAAAAATCTGCACCTATTCACAGTTCTCTGTTGGGTGGGTAAACCTTAGAGGATGAAATGTTGGCCATGAGAAGGGTCCTGTTTGCTGCTGCCCTGTGCTGTCCCTGACCGAAGCGGGCTCCTGTGGCAGAGCTGCTCCTGGCCAGAGATACTGGGAATAGTTTGTGCTGCTTCGGACCTCAGCTGGTCCAGAACAATTCAGGGCATATTCCACCCACACCATACAGGTTCCCATTTTCCAGATGATCTCTTAAGCCATAAAACATGTCATGGATTGATAAAAGGATGAACCTATAAACCGGGAAGGAATATATTTTTCTATGAAAACACTGAAGTTAGAAAACCTGGACACAACAGGAAACTTTGGGGAAAAAAAACAAACCAAAACAAAAAACAAACATGGGAGAGGGGATGCGGTGACATTCAGGACACAGCAAGCCAGAAGGCAGTCTCAGGATTAGAGACATTGACAAAGCAGTGTGCTAACAAGAATAGCAAAAGAACAGAAATGTGAAAATGGGTCAGTCACAATTTGTTGTAGCTCACATCTGATTCCTTTCCCTCTCCTCACTTTGCAAATTAGCAACATTCAGAGAATCTTCTAACTTTTGAAGCTACTTGGGAAGTCCTGCTGCACTTCCAAAAATAGAAACAAGGGGGGGGGGGAAAAAAAGAAAGAAAAGCAAACCTTACAATGTTTTAAGTCTTCCTGTTCTTTCAAGCTGCATTACTCCTGTATGAGTGGACAACAGTCTTTAAGAATTATTTAAAATCCAACTCTTTCCATCTACGGTAATTCTTATACAGAAAAAAAAATCCCTGTCAATCATGGTCATGTGATTAGAAAACTAGTTATTAGAGATAAGTGCTAAGTAAAAAAATTAAGTGTCCTTTTATTAATTTGATAAAAAATTTCTGATTTTCTTACTGTCTTGTTCATAGAGAGTTTTTGATGCCACCTTCCATCCAGGATTTTATGTCTTTGTTTTTGTAAAAGAAATAGCAGGCAACAAGCAAGTCAGTCCTTTTTGTCCAGAGATCAGATAGCTCTTCTGAAGTTCTGGCATCCCAAAACATATCCCATTTGGTCTCATAATTTTCCTTCTAAACTCAGTATCGTACTTCTATTCTGTACACTCAGACGTTCGCGGACTGCACAGGTTGTCAGGATGCAGCATACGATTAACCAGTAATAGCTTCTCTGAATTTAAAGGCAACACAAGCCATGGGCCATACCAATCACATTATATTGCCCCTTCCTAATGGGAAAACTTCTCCTTCTTTAGTTTTCCAGATAAATTAGTGTCTGAATGGTCTCAATGATGTCAGTAGCAGAGGAACGAAGGTAGCTTGTTTACTCTGTGACACCATCTCAAATCCAGCGTGAGATAAGGCTACGCACCACAAAGAAAATGTCACCTTCCTCACTCAGAAGAGACGGCTGTGATTGAACAGATTTCACTGTCAGCTAATTTCTCATGGCTAGAAAAAGGCTCCCAAATCCAAGAGAGAACATACCAAGGAGTCACTGTAGCTCTGCATTATAACAATAGATAGCGCCTTGCATTATAATTACCTGAAAAACCACTATATGGAGTTTATCACTCCTGAAAGCCAAATAAACGATATATTTTAAGTGCTAATTTATAACACTGAAAAGGAATTTTACTATATATCCTTGGGTCCATCATTTCCAGTAATAGTTAATGTTTACCTGCTTTTTCTCCATTTGCTTTTTTTCCCCTTTATGTGCTTGAACTGTGTGGTGGGTACCAGGATTTGATTAAAAGAGCATTGCCAAGAATTGCAATTTAGGCACTTTTTGCGAAAGAATTGTAATGCAACCACTAACCTAGGTGTTACAGGCAGCAGAGTTCACTCTTGTAATAGCAAGAGTTCTATTCTATTTTCTAGACAACCTTAATTTGCCATCTGAACTGAATTAATTCATTAGTTAAATCAGTGCTTGGCACTATTTGTTACCTTTAAGTAACATCACTGAAATTTAAATGAGAAGAATGTGTAAACGGTTAAGAAGATGAGAAAATAAGAGTCTTGTGAGAGAAGGGATATATACTTTGCTACCTGACGAAGGGGAGGAAAAGCCCCTCTGCCCTAATATCTCCATCCATGATATGTTTTTTCAGTTATGTTTTTGAGATCTGCCTTTACTTTACTCTAGCTCTCTTCACCTTTCAAAACATTCTTGAGGACCAGAATGAAAATAAGGAAATAAAGGGCAGTGTTTTTTTAATATATATATATTCCTAAATTGTGTGTGTAACAATGTATTAAAACATCTGTGAAGAAACAATTTATTTCAAGAAAATTCTTTGCAGATTAATTTTAAATAAAATATCTCATATGTCCATATCCCATATTTACTTAGCAAGTAATCACCAAAAATCTCTACATATTCATGCCAGTTGTTACAGAGATTAGACAGAATACATAGAGAAATTTTCTGAGATATGTTTAGGCTTTTCTTTTTCAATAAAATGCACCACCAAAGGAATAAAGAAATTCTTTACTCAAATTAATGGTGAATTATTTTGTCATGAGAATAGAAGTTTATATTCATTTAAATGAAAGCACATAAATTGTTCCTGACAAGAAAAACAAAGCTAGCCTTAGGCAGTATTTTCATTATAGAAAAAGGCACATGTCTATGAATATCTAGTGTAATATTAACAAAAACTGTTCAATTAGCTATGCATGTGCCATTGTTATGAATATTTATTTGTATTGCAGCTAAATAACATTGATACTTTTTTTTTTCCAGCCTGTTTAGAGATACAAAATGAAGTGTTCATTACTCTACTGCTCTGCGGAGAGCAGTAAAACTTCTCCAGAGAGCTAGTCAGAGATAACACTTCTTATTAGGAGAACCTTCTTCACTACTACATGTTTCATTTCTTTTTTTCCACATCTACTCAAGGAATGACGATCCATTTTAAAGTAATTTTGATCTACTTAACAGCCTAATGTCATATTTTCTGCAAAAAAAAAGGTATTTATGTAAATACAACCTAATACACAAGTTCTTTTTTTTCCTGAAGTCAATTCACTTGAGCTGTGTTCTAATTACGCAGAGCTCTCTTTTACATGAGTGCTTTAAAAAAAATCATTTTCTGGTAGAAAGCATTGCAAAATAACAATCTTAAAGGAAAGCAGGCTTTACAGGTGTATGCGTACAGGAATTATTATACTTATCCTTGATAGGCTTAAGAATCATTTGGAATAGATATGGTTACCAACTCACTATTAAGTATCATGTGCCTTATGTCTCCCGTTACAAAGAAGTTCTGAATATGAAGGATTTGTAATAAACTGCCTGTGAAAAACTGCAGACCAAAGGCCTACTTTGGCAAAAACACATTCATATGATTAAAAATGTTCTGTATATGAGTAAAGGTATTAGCTGCAGAACTTGTTCTAGGAGAAATGTCAAATAATGACTTATTAGAATATTACTCACTATTAGAAACTAAAAAAGCAAAATTAATTGAATGAATTTGTCCCATTTGTGATTGCCAAAAAAGAAACCTTTAACAAAACATTTAAGAAATAATTACATGGGGTCTCTTGAAGTCTTACTGATGTCATTCTGGTTTCCGTTCTGCCACTCCAAGAACCTTTTCCAAAATCCACTGAGGTCAGCAGGAATCATTTTATGTAGTGGATAAGCACTGATCACAGAAGTATTCCAAGTCACTGATTCTCCACTAAACTATTTCTGAATGATTAGGGTAAGTACCAGTTCTGTAAACAGTTTTAGAATTTGCCTGTTCTTCTCTAGGCTTTATATAGATATTAATAATATTTTCTTCTCAGCAGCACAATCCCATGCACTACAAGAACACATGTATAAAGCAAGTAATCCTTACAGTACGTTTTGAAAAGGAGAGAAAGAATGAAAAGTAAAATGTGGCATAAATATATGATGCAACTGTAGTCCTATTAAAAAACATAAAAGAATCTCAATTATACTTTAAGGTGGCTTAAAGGAAAGCAAATAGAAGAAGGTAAAATAAGGACAGCAATACGTAAGCGTATGGACAATGATTTGTGGTCACACAGATACTGTTGATTCCTAGATAGGTTCGCTTGACTCCATTCCAGAGCAAGGCTTAAGTTGAGAATAAGATACATTTTCTGTAGTTGATCTTGCAAGCATATACAACCCACCCTCCTCGATAAAATATGACATGTTGCATAGTGACACAGGGAGAAAGAAAGGATAATACAATTGTAATATATTATTCCTCTAAGGAAGACTTTATTTGATTTTAATGTGTCCAGAATGAAAACATTGAAAAAAGAACATCTTGCAACTGGTAAGCTGGGTAAAAAAAAAAAAAATAAAATGAAGTGACATGATCTGGATAGCCCTCAAATTAAAATCTCAAGACATCACAGTTTTGGAGACCACTGCCAAGAAGGATGCATGTTCAAACTTTTGTTATCCGTTAGAACATGAGCTGCTTACATCTTCCACTACTCTGCCTTTGCATGTGTCACACCAAATGTGTAGCACTGCCATCACAAAAGTGATAGGAGTTGTTATTGTAAATGGTATACGTTGTGTGTTGATGATGAAATAGGAAGGGACAAGCACCAGAGTAACTTTGCTGGTAATTTCTTTTGATGAGATACTTGCAAGTATGAAAGCAAGAAAAAGACAAGATAATAAAAGATATGGTTCTAGGACAGTTAAAAGAAAGAGACTTCTGGTTACACTAGACTGTTTTCCACTTAATTCTGAATGCTATGTCTACCCAGCCAAATGGTAGTGCGGTAGCAAAGCAGTAACGATAGCTGTGAAAATGTGGCAGCACAGACACAAGCATGAACCATACAAGCCTTCTGGGGACCTGGCACAGTGCTGCAGTTTCTAGCCCACAAAGGATCTGTGCCCACTGCATTTTTGCTGTTACCTGTGGTAACTAAATTAAAGATAGCGTGTATATGCCTGATCATGTTATAATCATGCAATCATTTGCCTGTGTAGGCACAGCAATCAGTTGTGTGCTTAGCACTTGGATGATGCACATCACACAACAAGATCGATAGATATATTCAAGTGGCCAAAACCAGATCCAGGATACCAAGTTCAGAACAGATTAGACCTCAAGCTCCGACAGAGGTCCAGCAAGGTAGCAAGGCCAGCAGGGCTAGGCAACCACCAGCCCGCAGAGGTTGCCTATTCTTTGGAGGACTGTGGCCCTTGAGGACATAGGGACTGGTAGCAATGAAGGAGCATTTAGTCTGAATCAGCAACAAAACTTTTTCATATAAGGCTACAAAACTTGCCATTTGTGAAGAAAAAGCCTATAAAAGGGTGTTTATTTAGTGTGGGAAAGGTTTAAGACCCAATAAAAAAAAAAAGAAAAAGGAGCTGAGCACGCAAACCTCAAGCTTAACCTCAACCCTTTACTGCGTGGAGCTCAGGGGATCTCTGAAGTCACTTTAGTTTTATCTCATCTTGTCACTACAGAACAGCAACCGTGGCACCCCATGAAGAGAAGAGGAAAGGAAGGTTGGAGGAGCTTTATGTTTATTTTCATTTCTCAACTTATAAAATTCCATTATAAGTTGATTTTTACAGCCCCTTAGTTGGGAAGACAAAGTCTTGATTTGTTTGCTCACAGACCCATCCCCTGAGACATAATCAGCTGCAAAATCAAGACCCAGCCACTTGCTTTTCTCTACTTGTCTACCAGAAAGTCAAGCATCTGCCTGGGAATTTGTGTCAAGAAGAAAACTATTTCTCGAGACGCCAAAATAGTGTAGGAAGAGAGGATCCCACTGTAATTGAATTCAGTGGTACACACATTTGAAGAGCCCAGAGGTTTTATAGCTGAAATATGTTATTTAAATGCTTTGTAGCTAAAGGCTAAGAAGGTACCAGTCTTGTTTGAAGCTTATGAAAATGAGCTTTCTTCATTTCTCAGTGTTGGTGGCTGAGAGGCCTTGTGAGTCACCTTAGAAATTTCTTGTCTTATTGAATACTCTGAACCTGGACTCTAGATATAACACAATGTTGAAAGCAGCTGGTGAATCCTGAAACTGAGCGTAAGAGGTGGCATGAAGTATGGCAGCACCTAGGTTGAAGAGCTTCAACTGCAACTTTCTGGAAGCCTCGAGCATCACTCGGGATCTTCAAATAGAGCACTCAGCTGTGAGAAAGTGCTATGGTAATGATTTGTGCAGTCAGCAGAGAAAAAACAGCTATAGAGAAAGCTGGGTAGCAAAATTAAGAGACATTTAGTATGCACGTTAAAATCAAACAGGACACAAGAGAAATCTCACACACCAATCTGGTTTTTGGTATTCAGCTCTCACACAAGGAACCTTTAATCTGATTGAACCTGGGTGGTAACTGTTTGTTTTTCCTGACTGGGAGTGCACATGTGTATATGATAGTATGATGGCAGCAGTCCAGGCTATTAAATGGAGCAACTACATTCAATAAGAAGCAAACAATGGCATTAAGCCTTCTATCATTTCTGCTATTAGACTGAAGAGAAAGTTTTCAAAAGAACATAAGTTAGACACTCAAACATTAAAAAACAGTGTAACTAACTTCTAAATACTGAGGTCCTTTTCTTTGGTAGCTTATGAGCCGAAGTCGCTTCTGAACTTCAGAAAAATCTCCTCTGCTGGATTTTTCCTTCTCCCTTTGTTGAGGGCTGGTTTGAACAGGGTTTTCCCCGGTAACCAGAATACTGAAATACTTCCAGCATTTGATGTAAAAGAGGGAATTGCACCAGTAGCATCCACCACAAACAGCCCGTTTTACCACAGGCCAGCAGCATCCATCTCAGCGGCTGGTGTTAGGTTTTCCAGCAGACTTCTGAATGGCCTCGAGAGTGGTCATTGCACTTGGAAAACAAATAACTTCCAAAACTCTGTGCAGTACTAAGATTATGGCGTATACTTAGATGCCATACTCAAGTATAGCAAACAACAGCTTATAGAATATATAAGGTTGCTAGGAGTTGTGTAACCTTCACCTTAAGCTTAAACAGTAAGTAATCTGTTCCACACTGTTCTGTCCCACCTTTTTTTCTACAGAAAAAAGAGAAGAAACAAATATTTGGACTACCACAATAATATTAATAAACATGAGGACGCAACAGCTAGTGTTATTCTACAGAAATAAATGAATAAATAAGTAGACTATAAGCACTTTATTCTTCTCACATAATTTCTTCTCAGTGACATTATTGAACAGACTGTTGAAAACAAACATCGTTAAATGAGAAAAGAAGAGCAGGAGCCTGTCTAATTCCCCACTGTAACATTTTCCAATGACGAATGCTCCCTAAATGGATTTAGCTTTTTGAAAAGAAGTCAGAGAGAAATTTGATGTGGCCCCCTGACCCCTGGTAAGCACATGTATCTTCACCTGTCACATAACACACTGGCACTTGCTTACTTTTCAGCAAAGACTATTGATTTTGCTTATTGGCTGCAGGCTAGTCCATAAAGAACAAATTACAAAGTCAGAGGTCTACAGTTAGCAATTGCTTGCATGATAACAGGGAACTCGGCACTATTCCCACAACACGGTATTAACATTCTCACAAATGTGCACAAACCTAAAACATAGACTTCTGCTGTGAAGTACTCTGTATTTTCAATGATATACAGCAAGTGAAACACACAGTAAATCCCACACCCTCGCCAACAATCTAAAACTACAGGGATTTTTTTCCCCCAGCCCTCATCTACGCCTGTGGTTTAAACAATTTCTTTATAGAGAACAGAGAAGATTAAGCAATGGTTACATTCTGCTACTACGAAATAAAAAATGTTTGACACAACCTACTGTTATTAAGAACATCTTCACAACTAGATTTTACAGAAGAAAAGCCAACATTGTGACTTTTAAGAAATGTATTGTGCTACTTCTCGGGAGTCATAATGAAGTTTATCTTTGCCCCTCCCTTACTAGGTGACCTTGGTGCAAAATAATTCGCTTTTCTGCACCTTGCTTTCATCTTCTGCAAAATGGGATACAATACTGTCCTTAGCTACTGAAGTGCTGTTGAAACCCACTGCCAAGAAGTCCATGCAAAAGACAGTATAGCCCAGCCTTTATTACTGAAATGGGACAGGCATAAGAGAAGAACCCCTGGTGAGCATTGAAACTGGAGAGTCTGAGCTAGTTTCCAAACCTCATTTTAATTTTTGGATCTTAAATAGTACTTGCACAAAATAATAATTGCAGTTGTCTTTAAATACCCAGCCACACCAAATGCAAATAGGTACTGCTCATCTGGCATATATCTTTTAGTAAAAGTCGTGACAATAACACAGAAGAGGCTGATTTTAACACCATTTCAAGCTCAAGAAATTTATGATCATTTCAAGTGGAAATTATTAATGACAAGAAAAGTGAGCTATTGTTTTAACTTACTTCCTTAGAAAGAGCAGTTATTCTTCAATTTTTAAAGATGTTTTCCATGATAAAAATTATTGATTCAGCAGGAGTGATGCCCCAGCTTTCAGGAACAATTTCCTTTTCCAGAATATTTGATTGAGAGAAAGAGACAGAAATTTCAAAGGTGTGGGTTATAGTTAAGCATATTTGAAAATCCTAACGCAGTTCCCTGATGAAATCAAAGAGTTCAGGAAGAAATAGCAAAAAAAAGCACTTTTTGAAACTCATAGGAAGTGTTGACTTAGTGTGCTTATATAATAGACTGTTTTGCTTTGAGTTAACTGATCACCAATTAACTAGAACTAGTGAGTGTATTTGTAAACGCTAGTGCTGACACTTCCTAAATGTTTCTGCTTCATCTTAGGACTTCACATGATAAGAGCCTAGAATAATAAGCTACACAAAAGGCCTGACAGGACAGAGTAATCTTGTGGAGTAATTTACAGGGAAAACTCAGATCAATGATTTCCCAAGACATGGGTCCACCATTGGGAAAGCACGGTAACCTGTGTGGGTCAAATGAAATTCAGAAACAGGCAGCAATGATACCTCATCAGGCAGCAATAGTCATAACGAAAAGAAAGGCTCAGGACAGTCCTTGGGAGACTTGCACCTAAGGTTGGTTGGACTTCAAAGGTGGTGGCAAATACTTTTTAATTGCTAAGAGACAGTTTGTACTGTCTGGGGTAAACAAAGACTAGGCACCAGTTTGAAAATGCATGGGTACCCAAAACTGAACTGGTTGTCTTAATTTGAGCCTGTATTTTGAATCTCTTCTGACTCTCAACATTTACCTAAATGAGAGACATGCACTTTACAACAGAAATCTATAGAGCTCTGCTGCTGCTGCCCTGGCATCTGGAAACCAAGCAGAAATATGCAGTGCCCTGAAAACAGTACACGATCTCATAAGCAGATGGACACTGGAGAGGGAATACAACTTCTCTGACTGCAAAAGTGTCACCATGAAGATACACACCAAAAAAAAAAAAAAAAATATCAGTGGAACTTCTACTTGAGCCATTTTGTTGTTATGTAAGATGCTCTGAACAAGCGTCAAACTTTTATGACTTTAATCAGAAAAGCATGAAGTCTGCTCAGTCTTTTGCAATTACGGGTGCAAGCTCCCATCCTTCAGAGGAGGTTGCAGGCAGTGGACCCTGTTAGCCCTGCTTGTACTTCTTTTCTGGAGCACAGATGGACAATCTGACACTCCTGTGCTTAACATTTCCTCCAGCATCTCATTTAAGATAGTTTACATCTAGAATCATAGAAGCATTTAGGTTGGAAAAGACCTTTAAGAGCACGAAGTACAACTGTAAATCTAACACTGACAAGTCCACCCCAAAATTGTATCCGCAAGTGCCGCATTACACAGTTTTTAAATACCTCCAGGGATGGCAACTCAACCAATTCCCTGGACATCCTGTTCCAATGCTTGACAACCCTTTCAGTGAAGAATTTTTTCCTAATATCCAGTCTAAATCTTACATGTGTTTTTTTATCTTCTCCAAAGGGGAAATTCAGCTTCACATGGTACAGCAATCTTAGGTGTCCTTCTCCGGGTTCAGCACCCAGATCAACCTAAAAGTTAGGTCTTGCTGTGCCTGAAAACTTTTATTATGCCTAGTCTGTAGTGCTAACAGTGACCATATTTCTTTAGAAATACAGGTTCTGAGCCTTCCCATAAGAAAATCCCAAGTGAGAGACATGTCACGGTTTTGGATGTCTTCATCCAGGTCTACAGCTGAAAGAATTCAGCACTGTTGTGGACCCGAGATGGTAAAAGCAGCTTAGGCTACAAATAACTATCTGGAATGTCTAGAGGTAGATAAATCTTCGAAAAGCATAATAAATCTACATACTGCAGAAGACAGCCTATGCATTACCAAAAGTAAGACTTCCCTTTCATTTCCTACTCAGCTCACTCACTTTCCCTTTTGATACTACAATCCAGACTCAAACTTCAGTCAAATAACAGGAAACCAATATGATACTGTGGCTTGCATCTCTGTCTCTATTCTACAATTCAAAAAAAAATGGAACATGAAGGAGCTAGTAATGGAGAAAGCAAGTCTCCCTGCTGAAAGGTAATGCAGAAACCAAGTAAGGAGAGGCATGCAGCTTCATATGTGGAATTGTTACAGTACTGCCAGTTACAGGGAGCAAAATAGTCGACAACAAGACAACATGACGGCCTTCGATCCAGCCAAAGAAGGGGATACGGCTGAAGAGAGAGGAGACCATTTGATGTCTAAACCCACTGACCTCCCTGGCAAGGCTTTATAAGGACTTCCAGCTGCAGTGAGGAGCTCATAGTGTTCAGCAAGGCCTGATTGCAATTTAGTTAAAGAATTACTATCATGCAGTATGTGTTATTCCTCATCATTTTCTCCTTTTTAACAAAGCTGAGAATAACTTATCCAGTTAAGACTATAAGACATGTAAACTTACAGATATTTAGTAAATGATTTCTGTTCTTTTATATTAATTTTCTTAACTAATACTTTTTGGTTTTGTTTAATGTTAGCATTTAATTGAAAAATTCTTGCTAATAGCCCTAAAAAAAGAAGAACACTGCAGCCAGACAGGAGAAGTAATAGAAGATGAAACATATCTGGAAATTAGAGCTTCCTTCTAATCTTGTCCAAGGAAGCAAGACAAAACATCCTACTTTGTTACAGTTATCAGACTCTCGTGAATGGACCTAGAGGGTAAAGCTGAAGGATCTCTATGGATGACAGTTGAGAAACTTGCAGGTCACATGAGGCAATCCTAAGAACTTGGGCTGGATTCTGGGCTGAAAAGCAGATGTTATCTATTGAGCTCAATGTCAACAAGCATATAATTACTTTTTCCACATGAGTCTTTATCAGATTAAGGTTTTCTAAGACAGAGGTGGGTTTCTCAAAGCCTCCTCCTAATTTGTGTAATCAGTACCAAAGATATAATCCCAGACTTGACTTTTTAAAAATTATTACTATTTGGATGGAAGGGGGAGTATTCTTGACTGCAAAGAAAAGATGATACTATTATTCAAACAAGGCATCTTCATTTCACTAGTAAAACTGAACTATTTTACTGTCAACTGGCCAAATCCTTATGCCAGTACACAAGTTACTTTTCATTTTTTACATTGTCTTCAAAATTAATTAAACATGCATTTTGCCCTTTTGTACTCGGTTAGCTCCAATGTGGCAGAAAAAAAACCAAAACAAAACATAAAGGAAATCAAGCCCTGTAAACCAAGAGATAGTTCATACATACATAGGTACATTCACTTGTATTGACTTAATTGGGTTGGGCCAAAACAGAGTGCAAATACCCTCTATGCTATTTGTCTTCCACGGATTTTTAGTTTTGGCCACTTCTAATTATTGACAACTTGCATCCAAGAAGACCATGCTTCAATGAATAAAATATTGAGATATTTAATACTTCTAAGATTGTGGAGTTCTCATTTCCCTTTCACACTAGTTTCCATAAATCAAAGAAGCAAGCCTGATACAAGCAACAGTAAGACACACATTGTCTTTTAACTGTCAATCCTAAAACTAGTAAGTCACCTAAAATACAGAATTATTTAAACATACGCCAAAGCTATCCCTGACACTGGAAAATCCTGTTTTTTTACAGAACACTCTTCTTTTGACATTGCAAATAATTTTACAAGCCATTTTTATAAATTAATACTGTTTCAAGTTGAATGCATGAAGGGCAACTAACAGACACTTTTGGATTTGCGGTTAGGTTTGATGAGACAGTGTTGCACTAAAAATCCATTATTCAGTTTAGCTGTAGCCTCTAAAAGAAACTTTGAAAAATACCTATGCTTACTATAAAACAAATAAATAACCCCTCCCCTACTTTGGGCTAAGAAATTAAGTAGAGTTGTTATGTGCAAGATATCTAACTGTATCCTAAAAGCTGTACTTTTAAGGACATTACTAGGAGTTATGAACAGTTATTGAGCCATTTTTTGTTTTGGGTAAAAGAAAGCATTTCAAATTTGTTTCAAACAGTCCAGATCCGCACTCCTGCTTAAAATTCATCAAAGAACACTTCAGAAAGACTACTTATCTATTCAAGTCACACATTTTAAGTGAAATCTTACTAAATTCTCTATGTACAGATCAGGAATATACGTACTCTGAATAAAGAGAACTTCATCTGACAAATTAAAGATAGAGAGAGTGAGCGAGACGGAAAGTACAGGGTGTGCAGCAGAGTCCAAACGTGGAGATCTACTGCACCTTGTAAAGCCTGACTGTGTAGTATGTGAGGCAGGGAAAGCCTTGGGTACCACAGCCAAGTTTTGCTTGTTCCCATGATGTGATTTAGTGCCTCAGCACCATGCAGCTTTGCAGCGCGTGGACATCTTACAGTGTCGAGTGAAGGGAACAGATTTGTCACTGCTCGCTGCCAGGAGCAGTCCTGAGCAGTGACATTTTCAGTCTTCGACAATGATTGCTGTTACTAATTCTGCTACGCGCAGAGCATCTGCATGGGGACTTTACTCAAGTGCTGCCAAAACAGCACTCGCTTTATGCTGTTGCTCCTGGTGTCCGGTGAAGGCGGCGATGAGACAGATCATATGACTCAAGCCGTTGCAAGACCTCATCACTTTTCATGGGAGAACGGAAAAGTGCTGATCCCAAAGCTTTTGTGCTGAGGGAAGGCAGATAAAAATCTGCAGGTGTAACTTGAAAAAATTTGTATGAGAAGCATAAAATAGTGTAAATAAGGCCGAATTTTTATGGAAAACAAATAAAGATCAAGCATGTGATGGCAATTAAATGAAGAGTTTAGTGACAGAAGCATAGAAGTGTACAGTGTTAATCAAAGTGGATAGCATTTTGATTTCTAGAGTATCTGTTATTTCTAAGCTAAAAACAATATTGATACAAACAAGCACAAAGATGCATGGATGTAACCAATTTTTTTTTTTCCAATGAAAAGGAACTAGTGATAATTGCCTGTAACTCTGCCTGGCTCCATCTCTAGAGAGACATAATCATTCTGAATATATGAAAATAGATTGCTCATTCTAATCCACTATTGTTTTATACTCTTTAGGGCCCACTTCTCAGCTGGTGATAGTCAATGGTATTAGTCACTGAAATACAGGGAGCTGATTTACTCTGTCAAGGGTTCTGGCCCTGAGTAATACTCATATTACCCATTTAATTCTTTTCTTAGCAGCAGCAAACTTAACAATGCTTGAACAAGAAGTTGTCTTCTCTCATCCAGGATGCCAGGGAAAGCTCAGAAGTGCTACCCATACACTGCTAAATCATACTAAGAGCAGCCACTGGAAGCTATGCAGTTGAGGTTATGACCCTAAGTCCCCTAAACACTTGAGTTTTCACTTTGCGAGCTCTTCAAAAGTTCTGTGGAGCTGCTGAGAAACTGCTATTTTAGAGCCAAGGAAAGAACAATTTGGTTTTGTGCATGTCCTCAGCTACTACCAAGACTCTCAGCTTTTTCCATGCCTGTATTTTCTCGGCCCGAATTATTATGCCTGCCATTAAGAGTCTCATAAAGCTATAAGAAGTTTACCTGGGCTTTTCTAATCTGGGCAGCAAAGCAACTCAAACACAAAGAGAATAGTCTTTTTTTCCTCCACGTTAATTGGCCCCATCTTACTTTAATTATCTGTGAAAAAAACAGAAATTGGCTGCATTTAAGTGTTAAATTGCATTTTCAATCAAATTCCAAGCATCTAAAGGGAACGTGAATTGGGTATGAATTCCATTATTCAGTCACAATAATATTTAGCAGGGGAGGAGCAAGGTTTATCGCTGTTGTCAGCATGATTATACAGCTTTCTCATTTGCCTTACCTCAGAGAACATACACAGCATGGCCTTGATCAGGTCTGTCATCTTCTCAATGCTTTGGCCATGATGACAGTCAAAATGAATGAACAGATCGGCACTTTGAAGTGCTCATTGATATCTTGAGGTCAGATGTTTCTTGCATGTATCTGGACCATTTCCAGACACATGGGAAGCAGCAAGAACAACGGTAACACAAGTGTCTCTGCCAGTCTTCCTCAGCTCTACCCTGCTCCTTCAGTGAATGGCCTGTCTGGTTAACATGTACCAGAAGTCAATGCATAAGATTGCTAGCTTTTTTTTCCAGGTAATGAAGAGCTATTACATCAAAGCAGTCTGGGGCCATTGCTTCAACTGTCTTGCTGAATCTGAGCTAGCTATCAAGTTATTCCTCCCACACAGAGCAGAACAGCTTGGTCCTGCTGTTTAGGGGTCCTTGCCAGCTGCAGAGACAGGAAAGGATTTTTTTTCTCTCTACTATTTACTTGTTCTATTTTCTCCTGATTTTTAACTGTGCAGATTTGCAGCTTGGAGAAAATGTAATTCAAGAGAACACCCAAACAAAAGGAACAAAGATAAAAAAAAAAAAAAAAGAAAAGAAAAGAAGAAAATCGATATGTATTAGCAAGGCGTGTGGATATACAGAGCTCTGGTCAGTATGAATATTCAAGAAGAACAAATTCTAAAATCTCTAATCTGTTTCAATATTTATTTTTCCTAATTCCCCTTTTTATTCAAGCAAGTATATTCTGAAACTGAAGAATAACATGCAGAAAGGCTGCAATTGCAAAGGTGTTACAGTTCTTGTTTGGAGTAACTCACATTGTTAAGCAGAGAATTCGGTGAGAAACTGCCCAAGGAAAAATCTGGGGAATGTGCTGTGCGTGCCAAAATTAAAATAGTTTATAAAATAATAATAATTCCAGGACAGATGAACTAGCTGAAGGTTTTGGGTTCTTTCGCCCTTAAAAAAAGATACTTGAGCAAACCCTTTTCAGCTTTAGATTTGGTAGTTAACATTTTCTGATGTGCATTTTTTTCTCCCTGCCATCACAGGCTCCGCAGACCAATACGTAAAACTGTCTTAAAAGGCCAGTGAAAGCAACGGCTGACACACTTTGGAGCAGTCCCTGGGAGCCAGTATGGCTACAGCAAGAATCCGAAAGGTGGTGTCATGGCTCAAGAGAAGAAAGGCGTGACACCAGTAAACACACCCAAGTACACTACTAATCAGCACAGATTTTGTGCTATTTCCATAATGAAACTCCACAGTTGTGAAGAACTTTTCCTCTGCAAAGCCTAAGGCTAGAACAGGTAAATTACAAATTCCTGGTGCACACTGTGTTGGTTGTTCTTGCCATTGGTTCTTTTCAGAGACCTCCAGTCCTGGGATGATGGACTAGCTTTCAGCGAGGTGGATGAGCCTTTCAGCTTTTAGGCAACAGTAAACTGGCTCAATTCAGCAACTCAGGCAACTGAAAAAAATCTACAAACAACCACCAAGTATAATGCTGCTTGGCTTCCTAGCATATTCTAACACATACTGCTGTCAATGCTCTATTCAAATTGTCCACAAGAAAAGGTTATATTTAAATGTCCAGTTAAAGATTTAAGGTGAAACTGCAAAGACAGATTTCAAAACTTTCACAAACACTATGAGCCAGTGTACTGCTACCTACTACATGATTACTTCTGTGTACTTGATTAGTATGGACTAATTACTCCTAGTTACTTAATGAGTCGCATGGAAAGTTTTTGAATGTGTTTACAATAAGATGCAAAATCTTAACCAAAGCAGCTGTCTAAATCAATCTAACCTGCAGGCAGTCTTCAGGTCAATCAGACAAAAAAACCCCCCATAGCTCTTCTGTATTTGTTTTTTGCTTTGCAGAAAAAAACTGACTAAGTATCCAGAAGGGCAACATATGCTGAGGAAAGGTATTACACAGCCAAATGTAACTTAGAATGGGTGCCTTGTTCTATGGCATAGAGCTTAAGGCACCTTAACTCAAAAATTTCTAGGCAGTTTGAACTCTTGAAGCAAAACACAAACGACAGGTAATTTCAGAGATATACAGGATCCAGTCCAAAAAGAGCTTTGTACATCAAAAACGGCACTTTGAAATGAACCCGTAAACAAAATGCAAGCCTGAAGCAGGTCAAGATACCATTAAGAAAGTGGGAAGCCACTAACCCATTCCAGGGGGGTCAGGGATACATCCAAATGAACTGCAGTAAAAGGTTCAGAACGTGGCAGGTGTAGGTTGCAATTTTCACACCCAATAACTGCATTATAAGAATGAAAGAAATTACATCTTCCTACCCCTTCCTTAATGATGGGTGACTTGGAGGTACCAAGACAGAAACGTGACCATAAAGACACATGATGCCAAGCTAATATTTTGTACAGGCATAGTTACATAGTTGAATTGTCAACAATAATCCTCATTATGCAGCCTGACTGCATCTTAATCTGTGCCTGGCCAGGTACCTGTTTCAACCCCTTCCTGACCCAATTTCCTAGAGCAGGACAAGTCAGGATCTTCCTGAAAGACCACCCTTTCCATCCCCTTGTCCCAAAGCAGAAGCAACTATTGCAGACAGATGTACATCTAAAAATCTTGTTAATAGCATTCAGCGATGGAGATCCCACAGCCTGTCTATCCCATTGCTCAACTATCTTTGCCATTAGGCAGCTTTTTTAAGTCTTGCTGCACTTTAATCACTGCTTCTCACCTGCTGTAGACCTGAAAAAACCCCAAATAATTTAGACTCAATCCTCTGCAGCAGGCCTTCAAAGATCTGAAGATTGCTACCATGCCCTGCCCTTCCACCTTCATTTCTCATTTTCTTTGTCACACTAAACCACCCAGCTCTTTCAGTCTTCTGATTTAGGCCTTTTTTTTTTTTTTAAAAATCCTTTTGCCAGTCTTACTGTTCTCCTTTGGATTGTCTCCAGGTGGTCTCAGAGGCAGAGAAAGACGCAGAGGAAGGCCAAGAGGAGGGAAGAAGCGGGCATAGCCTGGGATTGTGCCTCTCTGCATGCTGATGGAAGGACCTGGCAGGGCATGACGGGAAAAGAGGGATTCATAGGAGATGAGAAGGTTTCTACCCCCAGAGCAAAGGAGAAGCTAAGGAGGAAATGGAAGTCTTGGGTATAATCTGACTTCTTATCTGCTCACATGCACTGGCCATCACATGGGCATGACTAAGAGTGGTCTGTCAGATTGCAAATCTATCCTATGTAGCCAAAGAACAGAGAAACATGTTTAATAGCTGTTTAAAGAGGCTGATAACCAGTTATCTACCTTAACACTGAAGCATGGCATTTTTAGATGTGTGGGGAGTCAGGGGGACATGGTGAGATGGGCTTTGTTTTGTTTGCATGACTGTGGTTTGGAAGACACGTGAGTTCTGGGCAGCTGGAAGTGTAGGGCATTTTTATGGACGAGTAACAAATCAAACAAAACCCCCTTTGAAGTCCAAGTTCAGTCTAGAAGATATCACAACCTTTGCATAAAAGATAATGGTCCATATTCTATCTAATCTACAGATGAATCAGTGGCTCAGCAGGTTGCTGCCATTTACTTATTTTACCTGTATGTGGGTTTATAAACAGGTTAGATTGTCACAGCTGCTGGTCCGATGGCTCTTGACTGATTAATCTCAATAGGAGACTTCTCTGCACCTACAGTCTCCTCCCCAACACACAAACACACTTTTCTCTTTTAAACAATGTTCCTAGTGACATTTGAACAGCTACTTTTCCAAAGTTTGTCTGAATCTTTTTCCACTGAAAGAAAAATCTTCTTGACCATAGGAAAGTTTCTGATCTTCTATAAAAAGTTATTTTCTCTTGTGACTTTATTTTTTCCACTAAGACGTAAACAAAGTTCTGCTGTTAAAAACACTTCTACCATTTACAGAACTTGAAAAAAAAGTAATTGCCATTTCTTGATACAATCACATGTTTAAATGCATGTATTTTCTCCCTGTTTTCTGCCATAATCTAAAGCATTTCTGCTCTCTCAGAATCTTTTTTTTTGAGCAGTTTTTCAACTTCTATTTTTTTTGTGTTAATGCGGTTTTCAATCAAGCATACAAATACCGAGCAGAACAAAACAGAATAATTATTCACAAATGGGTAGCAAAATATTCCAGGATCTGATTCCCAATTTGTGTGGAATTAAATGCCGTTGCTGAACTGGCTGTTGTGCTCGAAGCTCTTCAGCCACCACTTTTAGGTCTGACAGAGATCGTGAATCAGAGTCCTCAGCTGCAGCAGTTCACAGCTAGGGATATTCGTGTAAACTGAAATCAATAATGATTTAAACTGAGGTACCAGGCCCCCAGCTCTGGGCATGCCACCCAGTCGGCTGCCATGACAGAGAAGGGATGAATCACGGGGACAGGAACATCTGACCCCACCTCTCCATGAATCATCAGACCTCTTGAGCCTGCACCCTTGGACATCTGCCTCTTCCCGAGCTGCTCCAGTGTAAACATTGTAAAATTAAACCTGAAAGGACCTGCAGCATACCTAAATCATAGTTCTGTGTCTTTTTTTCTTTTTTTTTTTAATTCAACATATGAAATAGTACTTTTATTCTAAAGAGACTGCTATTGTGTACATGAAATTTCCAATAGTTTGTGACTGTCCATAGAAAATTAGGGTTAGGAAGTGTGACTCAACATTCTGAAAACCTTACCCTGGAAGTACAATATATTAAAAATTCATGTGTTCAACAGATTTTGATGTTTGAGAAATGGCTTTAAACAGTTTTATATAGGCTAACTTCTAATAAAAGTCTTTTGATACTTCAGTTACTACAAAGTCTAATAACAAAACAAAGATTGTTAGCAGGTTGGAAAACTTGGTGCATTCATACTTGAGATGCATTACCATTGTTTTCCATGTTGGAACAATCATTTATGCACAAATATGTGTAAAATCTACTGCAGTCTGCAGAATTTGTCATTTTTAGCAATTATATTTCTCATTTTGTAGTTGTGAAGACAGTTAAAAAAGCATGTGATTGTTTTAGGAACTTCTTTCTCCAAGTTGTAGACCCCGGTCCCAACATGAATGTCAAGAAACATAAGATTTGGTGAAAGCAACCACCTTACACAGCCCCTGACCTAAAAAAAGTCCGGAGTTTAAGATAAGGGTACATCTTCTATCTAAAGCTTTGGAAGATAAAATTCAGAATCTTAGATAAAAGGTCAAATTAATCTTTTATTCATATGCCTGTCAAAACCATAATTCAGTATCAACAAAGTCAGAGTCAAGTTTTCTGTTTTTTTCTTATTATACGTAAGTTATGTTATGTTCAACACAAACATTTTTTCACAATCCAAAGAACATTGTAACTATTGCAGACCTGATTCTGAGGTTGCACAGCGGCAATTCATCATTTATTCCACTGGACTTGTTAGAATTACAGCGACACAAATGGGTTTATCAGAATTACATCCCCTGAGCTGTAATAAATAAAAGATATATTCAAATCTGTGAGCACTTCCCTATTACTTAATCTTTCATTTTCATTTCCCCCCAAACTTTACACAAATAGAAATTAAAACACTGTGGCTGAAATGGAGAGGTTCATGAGTCCATAAAAGGCATAAGACTAATGCTCTCCACATGATGGCAAATTACACTTCTTTGTGCGCATTACAATACTTTTACAAGAGTTGCTATGTAAAAAGAAAATACTGATGATCATTTAACACAGTAAGAATTCACTTAAATGAACTGCCAGAAGAACAGAACTCTTAAAATAATTGATTTTTCCCCACATCAGATGAAAAATGCGTAACACTGTACAATGAAGTCCGTTTGAGCAAAAGTCATTTTCTGTCCATTAAAAGAAACATAAAATACATCTGGGTACTTAATTAAAAGTCTTAGAAGAACTGATTTGCACACCATAAATTTACAAAAACCACACAAATTTAAGTAAAATACCTTAATTAATGCTTTTGCCAAATCTATGGGGCCTCCCGAATATTTCATAAGTGTAGAAAATTTACATTTACTACTCTTAGAAGAATATCACCATCTCTAAAAAATAAATTCATAACAATTGCTGCCTCAGTGTTTCTGCCAGCATGCTGATGCATTACATTTGCTGAATGTATGGAATGATTCGAAAATGACAGCTATCTCATGACAGGCAATACCAGCAGACAGCCTTTAAAAAAAAATCTATACTGACCTCACCTCCATCCAACACCTATTGACAGTTGTCACTCAAACTGTGATATCACATAAACACTTTCCGATCTGCGGCTTAAGTTTCCATAGTAGGGAAAAATCCTGTTAACTTCTGACCCACCTCTCAGACATCTTTTCTGTTGTATTCATGTTTGCAAACCGCTGACAGGTTTTCCGAGACAGAGCATGTACAACCTGTGCAACACCCACAATTCCTGCCCTTTAAGTTGCACTTCTGAAACCCCGGTCAGAAAGTTGTTGCCAATCAAAGGTAAAGAAATTTGCATCTGAAAAAGACACAGAGCAATCTAGAGAAAAACCTAGAATATTGTTTGAATGTATCCTGTGAAAGACCCACAGCATTGATTCTATGTTGTTTCTTCCGCCTTCTGTTACAGGTGGACAGGTTTTCCCTGTCACCTGTGTCCTTTTATTTCAATACTGCGGATAGCTCCAAAGTGCTGTGATGAAACAATGATGAACCACAAAACCACATTATCACCCAGATTATAAAGAGAGATGAGTAAGCATAAAATCATCTATGATTAGGAAACTCAGGACCTCCACATGAAGGCAGCAGGGAATGAAGCATTCTCGATGTTATGAAAAGAATGATTTATAGCTGCAGGAAAGCAAGAATGTCCAGATATCACAGCTGTTGATATAATACTGTAATGAGAGGTTTTAGAAACATGGAGCATTGATGCGTGTTTATAACCACATCTATCTGCTGCTATGTAAAACTTTTGACCATTTATAACAAAATAAGGAAAAGCATACTTCAATCTCTGTCAAACATTTAAAAGAAATAGTATCAGTTCTTGCTCCAGCACTTCAGCAACAACTGCTTAAGGCTCAATATTTCAACAAATCTACTGATAACACGGACAGGGTTATGCTCAATGACTACAATGCTTTAATCTAGCCTTTCTTACACACCTTCTCCACCCCAAAACAGTACATCTTACTTGAACTACAAGAGATGGATCTCTTGGGCTACATACAAAGTATACCTCTGGAGGAGTAATTTCTTTGCCATTCGCTCCCCAACCCAAGTTGTGGATATATTTCCTAATGACATTTTGCATTCTGAGTCTAAATACAAAATACAGAGGAAGAACAAGAAACTTCAGCCAGGTTTCTGAAGTAAACAGAAACTTAGTTTTGTAACTGAACTTTTGTAATGCTTGTAATTCACAGGAACTGAGAAATAAGATCTGGTCTTTATGAAACTACAGTAGATATGGATCTAGAATGAAAGGCTGTCCTATAAAATTAGACAGAGTTTGGAGATACGGATTTATTCTTAAGGATATATTCCTTCCTGGATGTCAGGTGCCATTTGTCACACCCTGGATTTTGCTGTCCATCAGGATATAGGTGAAAAAAAAGCCTTAAACTGCTTCATAGCTCAGGGAATTTAGTCAAGAGACATTTTTATACGATAGAGAAAGAAGTCACTGTCCATTAACAAACAATAAAAGAGCCAGGAAAATCTATATTAGTGTGCATATGTACAGTGGCAGGATGCACAACACCACATTTCTTGAAGAAGCACTGTTGCAGGGTATGCTGCATCATTGCTAAAAATATCACACACTTTTGGCCTGCTAATTTGATGCAAGGATGCAGAAATGCTTTTCAATTGCAACAGGGCTACAGAAAGACATAATAGCAACTTCTGAATTTTTATGTATATTTAGCTCATTAATTCATTTACTTTGCTTTACTTTCAGGTTGAAATCACATGAAAGATGTAAAACAACTGCTTTCTAAGTGCGAGTCCTGAAATTGATACCACATGGCCAGACTGCTGTGTCCACACCAAGCCCCATGAACGTCACCGTGGCTCCAGGCAGAGCATCATCAGTTTGCTTACATGCTGCTGACCACAAGGTCAGAGCTGAAGTTCACTGACATTATGGAGAGGTGCCGTTAAATAAAATGCACACAAAGTTTTTTTCCCCTTTTCTCCTAGAATAGCTTAGAAAGAGGGAGAACAGCTGCACGATGAGGCTGTCATAACATCCACTGATCCATTACTGAGGATCACACCTGACCTTGGGCCACCACCCGCTGCTGGCCCCAGAAAGACACATTTCTTTCTTCTCCTTCCACCCGGTGGGCCTCCCACAGCTTGAAGTGAGAAACTGGTGCCAGTGTGCTGCTGTTTTATTGCGTGTATTCACGTGCTCTGGGGGACCAAGATCATCCCGACTCATTTCATCTGTGAACTTTCACATCCATCACATCAGGCTGGTTTGCACTCCCCTAAATTCAGCCAGTCTGAGATGCAGTACTTGTGTGACTGGAAACACCAACCCCTGGAAGCGTAATGGCCCCTAAAGTTTCACAAAAAAAATAAGCTTAGCATTTATCTATTTTCAGGATACTCTGGAACTCTGTGCTGGTTGATGAGTACAACCTTCCTGAAACGTTGGTGCTGAGTCATTAAAAAATAAAATGTGTGGCTGTAATGACAAACTTGCTCCCTATGCCGTCTGTTAGCCCAATAGCAGCACCTCTGGATTCTCTGGGGTGATGGTTACTACTACACAGCACCTCCCAGCTCAGGTCATCTAGTGTCGCTCGGTGTAAAGGAGGGTCGCCCTTACCGGTATGTGCATATTGTCTCTCTGCACAGAATTATATTTTTCTCACTCATTTATTAAGAGTCATGAACTACAGGTAGTAACGTACTGATGCTGAAAAGATCATTTCTAATTTCCTTTATACATATACACACTTTTATTTTATATATATCTAAATAAGAAAAATACACGCAAACATACATACATATATGTAAAAACTACATAAAATACGGGACTTTTTGCAGGAGACTCACCACATTCTGAGTGATTAATTAAAAGAAAGTAGAAGCCAACTGAAGAGAGACATAGAACATATCCTATTCCTATTTTCCTTTCCCACCCAGTCTGGTGGTGTTAATTTAACTTTCTTAATTTAGTGACAATTACAGATGCAAATATGACAGTGCACAAAAATCAAAATTAGGAAGCAAATAGTAATGGTTGGGTTGGTACCAACATCAAATGATGCCTTTAGCATCACATCTGATTTGCAGTCGAGGACTACCTCTGCTGGGAGAGGCATTCATGTTCATCTTTGACAGTACGATGAATATTTTCACTATCAGAGCTCTTATCTGCTAGAAGTAAATTAAGAGTTGAAGTAGCTCCTTCTTTAGTATTGCAGGAGCCAGACATGAAATTAGGAGGATGTGATGATGTTAGACCAGGTGCTACGTGACCACGCAAACCTCTCACTCAGTTTTATACAACAGGGGCATGTTTCATGGGAGTTAAAGGTCTTGGTATGTCTTGTAGAAAGAGAGCGAGGGTGTAAACATGTGATATTTTCTAACACATCATTGTTAGTAGATACCAGGGAGACAAATAGTTACGTAAGCTGGAGGACTGCGTTCACATACTAAGTGGGTGTTGGGCTGAAAATGAATTTAGTCTGGAAACTGGAATTAAGTTTCTGAGACTCAGAGATCTAGGAGTCCTGAGCTGTCTTCCAGTAACAGGGCAAGCAATGCAATTTTTTTTCCACCTCAGAGTGGGGTTTTATTATATTTTAAACAGAACAATATTAAATAAGTGCCTGCAATAGCACAGGCATTGCTTCAAAAGCCAAGAGCTTTCTTCTTGTCCTATATCCCTATAAAGGGAGAAGAAGGAAGAGTATGAAATAGTTCACGGGTATGACTTACCACAAGGAAACATGATTCTTGTTAAATGGCTTGACAAGAATATCGTGGTTTGGGAGACAGAGGGCAACAAGGGGAAGGGTTGTTGAGGGTCACATTGCTTTGCAGCCCAGGGCATGTGGTGGCCTCAGGCTTTATGAACATTTACTACCATAGGGTCTATTATCTGCCAGGCACCACTGAAGCCTGAATTATTGTATTTCAATAAAAATTGCAGCTTTGGTACTTCACCCAAGAACTAGATTGTTGTGTTCCCTTCCCACATTGAATTGGCATCAGCAAAGAAATGGAAAGCAAGATAGCTACCCCTATCCTCCTCCCTCGGCAGAGACACATATATGGCAGCTTTATACTCAAGACAGGCCAGGGACGGACTAAGCTTAACTGGTGATGAGCGCTGCCTAAGAATGCATGGCCACAAACCACAGAAATCTCCATGCTAGACACAAAGTATAAAATACAGCCTGATTGTAGTTCTAGTGGAGATATAATATCGGGGGAAGGGAGAGAGGAGTTAATGAACCCCCAGAGACAAAAAAAGTCTCTATAAACTAAAAATATGTTGTAAAAACCTAGAGAAAAGGGAAAAAATACCAAAACCCAAACCATGGTGCTTACAAACGCCTCTATGAATGTAAAGTCATTACTCATTTATATATGAAGTGAAAAATATTAAGATAAATGATGCTATTTACTGGCATGATGCACCTAACATCAAAACAGATGTGTATTTTTAATGTTGGGTGCATTAAACACATTATCCAACTTTCAAAATATAATAAGTGATTTATGTTAGAGGTTGAATACACCCAAGCAGCAACTAAAAAAAATAATAGGAAAAAAAAAAAAATCAGAGCAGACCAGCACAACAAAGAGAAAGTCAGCAAGAAGCACAGAATTTACCAGAAAACTGGAAGCCAAAGCTCAAATAAATCCTTGTTTTGGACATCTCGCACAAAACCAATTTTTGTTTGTAATTATTAGCAACAGTTCCCAGGATTTAATCTGTGGTCCTGCTACTCAGAGACACAAATATCTTTGCCAATCAAGAAAAAAATGTTCACAGTGTTTGTACTTTATCAGAGGGTCCAGCACAAGAGCATATTTTCTGAATGAAGCATCAGCCAAGATTTCTGGAACTGAGCAGAGAGTTTTCCAACCTTAGCTTTTGCATATTAAAACCAAAGCAAAATAACCATCCCCTCACAACATGTCCCACAGGGGATGCGTGTTCCTCCCATGACCAGGGGAAGCAAAGAAGGCAACAAGCCTTTTTAAAAAGTCTTCCTCAAATTTGACTACAAGATAAAGATAAAAATATCTCCAGCTATTCTGCTTACCTCAATAACCTCATCAAGATAAAGACTTGCCACGACTCAGCAAAGACAGCCTAAGCACAAGGGGTTGTCTTTGGTGAGATGGCTCACTCTGAAGAGACGGGAAGAGTGCTTTGATTAGAAACTTCCCTGCTTGCAGCAGGGCAGCTCCACCCTGGATGTGTCAATTTGATCAGAAGCGCTTTCCTTGCTCGTTAAACAGCACAAACTTACATTTAATGGGCAGCACCTGATCAGGATAACAAAAGACAAACTGAAGTTTTCATAGGTTTGTCTCCCAATTAGTGCTGAAGAATCTCAAGGGATTTAATTGGCACAACACCAATTTAGAGCCACCTGACAGCCAGACTAGTTAGCTGGTACACACTCCATATGCTAAAAATATAGACGACCAGGGCCTGCATTTAATGTATAGCAGAGAGTGACCTCATGGGTGAGCTCTGTTCCCCTGCGAGAAGCGGGCTGGGAACAGAGCTGGTTGTACTGGTTGTTAGGGGTGTAATGGCTGCAGGGTGGGAGGTCTCCACACCTGCCTTCTGAAAACCGGGTAGGGAAAGGAATTAACTTGGAAAGTGCTTAGCCACTGTTTGTATACTCTGTTAAGGGCACTGAGATAAAAAGGAAGGGATTTTAAAACAAACTAGGGGACTCTGGTATACTGTGGGGATTTAGGGAAAGCTCATTGTGGCATATAGTAATAGGACCATCATCTTCGACGCATAAGGGTTGTCCTGAGCTTACAAACTCCGTGCTCAGCGATATTAAAAATCTGGGTTTGTTTTTAAGACGTGAAGCAATAAGGCTGCCAATACTCAGGAAGTAATTCCAAGAACAATTTGCTTCATTAGCCATGGATCTGAGGCCCCCTCTGAGAGCATATCATCACCTCAGGGGTATGGAGAGGCAGAGCGGGTGGAAGCGCAGGAACGCTCGCCAGCTGGACCACCAGAACACGCGGCAGGTGGTCGGGAAGCATGTTCCTGAAGGTGCAGCTGCTTGGCTCTGCCGAAGGCGAGGAGCTGGTCCCAGGAAGGCACGCTGGAGAAAGCTCCTGTGGGAGGGAGCGCTCGGAAGTGCCCGGCAAGCCTAGACCATTAGGTCAGGTCATTAGGCTCTTCCTCGTAGCCCCAGAGGGCACTGCCTACCAGACATGCACTTGCCGAGAAACGCCTCCTCTTCGTGCTTCACGTGGGGAGTAAATCAACTATTTCAGCCATATACAATGCAATATACTTCCTAGTAAGTATTCAGTCACCTGCACCTCGTAGGAGGTAGGGTGCAAGCTAGCTCCCCTCGTGCTCTTGTTTTGCCTGGTGTGCTGGAGAGTGCCTGCGAGCAGAGCTGGGGCTTGTGCAGCTCGAGGGGCTTTTCCCTCGCCACAGCTGAAAAAGCCGCAGTCCCTTCGTGGTGCATTGCACTGCTGCACTCTCTGGCCCCAGAGGCTGGAGGACACGTGAGAATTTGGAAAGCCCGAAGACGCCAGTGACCTCTCTCTGGCCTGGCTCAGGTGGTGGATGCTCAGAGGTATTTGTTTCCTACCGCTCCTTCGCAGCAGAAATTCCTCTTCTCCTCATGGTATGCCTAACGCTGAAGGCATGGCAGGGAGCACGAGCGAGCACAGAAACCTTTGCTGTTCCTTAGAATAGGAAATGGATTCAGTTTTACTTGTTCTTCTGGAAATTATGGATATGGCTGTGAACCAGAAAGAATTGCTGCTCCTGAGGCTGCTCTTAGCTGAAAGAAAGCAGTGTCTCAGTCGCTGCTTTCATAAACGCACTGACCAGCATAGGATCTGGAATTAGAGCTGGACTGCTGAAAGACTGGTCAATAAGTTTAAGCACAGCTTTTGTACAATTCAGAAAAAAAGAGGTCTGACCGCTTCCTCATAAGTGTGTTTATGTATGCTCTCAGCTGTCTCTTTCAGCTTAATTCTCACACAAAAGCATGAGAGGAAAAAAACAAACCAAAATTATTCTAGCTACTCTGCCTTCAGATTTTGACTGGTAATTTTACGAGTGTCCTTTCTAACTGTAAACACCTGGAGGGGAACCAGCTGTGGGAGTGCTGGAGACCACATGAAATCTTTGGTAGTTACATAGAATCAAGGAAGAAATTTTTCCTATAGGTGTAGAAGAACATATTCCATCTTTATGGCCAGCTTTTAATAGCTGCCATTCACTCTGCTGGGGTCAGCAGAGACGATGTGTTGTTAAAAAGTGTTAACATCCAGCTTAATCTTTTCTATCCAAATATGTATTAAAAACATTTTTCTCATAACATTTTAAACTCATTCTTTTCTCTTAAAGATCAGGCTGGGAGTTCTATTGCTATAGGCAGACCTTGGGTAGGCAGAGGCATTCTTAGCAAGGTATTCTGAAATTCTGTTGATGGGCAAAGCTCCCCCCCCCCCCCGAATAAAGCCCTAAAATAGATTGGCAGCATTCGGACATCACTGTAAGATGCACCTCTTTAAGCGGGCCTTTGAAAACCTGTCTATTTTTCCTTAATATTTGGGCCAGGCCTTGCAGAGCAGGTGAAGCCCTCTTTCCACACAGGAAGATATGTCAGACTTCTACGTCAAATCCTCTACATTGCCAAGCATAGTGAGCCAGGTCATACAGAAATCCATAACGGATGAGCTAGATGTAACATATCTTTTACAGAATTTTGCGTCCAACCAGCTTTTGATTCGTTCTGTGTTAAGAAGTTTCACTCTCCTGCAGTTTTACAACTGACATGACTAAAATCTTTAAACTGATTCATTCTCCCATCCTTCCCCATAACATTCATGAACAAGTTTTTCTCGTCATGGATTTCACCACCTATTTCACCTTCAGCCCTACAAACAAGTCTGTAGGCACCACACTCTCAGGACGCATGATATATGGCGATGAAGAGAATGAGACTACATAGGTATCTGCATAAATGTTGTAAGGATCATAAACATTCACTAAAAACATAAAATGCAAAGGACAAATCAGTCCTAACCTCGAATTCTTTGAATGTCTTACTATAATTGAAATGTTGACTGTTGTAAATTTTTGTTACTCTTATTCACAGAATATTTATTTCTATTAAAGTCTTTCTGTGTGTGTTATGGAATAAAACTCACCCCTACCCTTACCGACATGTAAACAGCCTTAGCTGGGTGTGTAGGTTCACACCTCCGTGAAGAACAGGGTGAAACACGGAAAATTTCCATCATTGCAGCTGCTACTAGCTGACATGGCAGGTTGCTATGAGGACAGTGGTGCATCTGCTTCTCTGTTTATGGCAATGAACCAGGCTGTCTCCATAGTTCCAGCTTCCTTGTGCTGCTCACGTAGTGCAAAAGGATGCCAATAATTCCACAAATACCTCATAACAAATTAACATTTTGGAGGGAAAAAAACCAGCAACACTCACCCAAGCACACCAGACTTGAGTCCCTGTCATGTGGCTCCTTCTCTTATTCCTGTTACGTAATAAGGGTAGATTTTGGCAATACTGGTGCACTGCTACAACCATCCACTAATGGCCTATTCCATAATTACAGTTTCGCACAACTTGGTAATTACTGTTACCCACAGGAGGGAGTGAAATGCCTTTAAAATGGCTCCTAAGAATATACTGATGGGAACCCTTGTGCAGGAAAGAGTTTAACCCCAAAGCTTTGAAAAGGAAGAAGACAAAACCTTTGATCTTGATCATTTGCTACTGCCTGAACTCACAGCTCAGGGCAGAAATATTGGCCTCTGATATCTTCAGAGCCTGGGATGGCTGCATGCCAAGCAAGACCTCTGCAGTCCAACCATAAGGATGACGCTAAATAACACCGCCTACCAACAGCCCAGAGGGCAGGAGGGCAAGAGCTAAGAATGAAGTAGGGCAAGTGGTACCATTGCCATGAGTCCTATTCTGGCAGCAAAGACAGGCGATGATTTTGAGAATGCCATCTCTAAGTTGTCTCTCAAAACAATATAATCCTCTTGCTTCCTGCTGCACCAGTTTTAAGGTCACTTTGGTCTTCTGGGGCAGTACAAAGCTGCTGTAGCTTCACGGGGGAAAACCTTGGCTATTCCTCTTAGAGCAAAGCTTGACTGTCTGAGATGTTGTAGAAAGGAACATGAATCTCAGTAACCCTCTGAAAGCGCAGTATACACAAATGTCTGTGCCTGCAATTCTCTCCTGGCCTGGACGCTAAGGCAGTTTTTAATGAGGATTTGGCTCTGAGTGCGTGTTTCCATGAAACGCTTACAATCTTCTTTTCCAGCCCTCACAATAATACCTACGCGCACACAAATAATAAAGTCCCGTGTACAAATATGTAGAGCCACATGCCAGTTCCTCAGCTTTCCAGCCCTTCGAAGAGCTCCAGCAGCACGGCATTAGAGAGGGGGCAGGAGGGGAGCTGAGACGCTGACACGCCGAGCAGGGTGCACAGAAGAGCATATTGCACCACTTTGTCAGGTCGGCTCTTTACTCTGGCACTCAAGAGAGAGCTGTAGACTGACAGAAAGTGTTTATTACCCAGACAGCAAGAAAACAACAGTGAAAGGATCAAGGCTTGTTGAAGCAGGATACAGCTGTCCCTAGAGAACTTGATCCCGGCCAACGGGCTTTGGCAAGGAACAGTTCACATGCAATAGCTCTGTTTCACTGTGGATGACTGCCTAAATCCCAGCTTGAAGTAGTTAAGTGCTCCACTCCCTCTCGCACAATGATATCTCAGTCGGATAAGTCTAGGACAGAGAGACGCAAAAATAAATAAAATTAGGTCTTATCTATTTCTCTGAAAGGTTTTTCCTTGTGAAAAGACATATATGGGTGAATGGATGGACACCACCTTTTTGCTTCCTTAAGGTCTGAACAAGATGCTAGGAGATGGTGGGAGGAGAAAAAGGCATGCTGAAATGAGGAAGAGAGGAAAACTACAAAATGTACATCTTTCATCCTAAAATGAAGAAGTCTAGTGATAATAAAAGGAGTACCAAGAGATCATGCAACATTTCAATAAATAAATGCCATTCACTGACTTCTCTAAAATTGGCATTATATCCTTAAGAAGAAATGAGTGATAACAAATAATTAAGGTAATGCTAGAAGGTTTTTCTCTACTTGTAAGACAAATAAAATGATAGAATGTTTCTATGCAGGCAAATACAAACTTGAAAAGTCAGTGTTTGTCTCTTGGGTAGGTGCAAAATGTAAATAAAGAGGATGAGGAAGCGGAAGCGTCCACACCAGCGGAATGGGCCATCACAGGGATAAAGCTACCTGGAAGGGTCCAAAAGGCAACTGACTCTGTGCCGCTCAGTCACTTATTGGTGCAAAGTCTTTGTGACCAGAAAGCCCTTAGACATTAAGAATTCTACTGGGCAGTGACAGTGACATCAAGTGGATACATTAGTGAATTAAACAACTGAGTTACTCTGATACAGGAGATACCGTGTTTTAATAATGATTCATCTGAAAAGTGCTTATATCATAAGACAGAATGAAAAGTGACCTGCCCTTTGAGAGACTTTTTGTGTTCATGTCTACAGCATTCCCTCCCTGCCTCTTCATACGGAGAATAACTCCCCTTTTATTTATTTGAACAGGGGAATGGAGAAATTTTCTAAAGAGGCTGAGAAAAGTGTAAAAAAATGAGAATCTTCATCCTTCCAGATACAAATAGCAACAGTTCATGAATGCAGAATTAGTTTGGGAAAACTCAGATGCATAAAATAGGGCTGCCCCAGGCTGTTTTAACTTCTTCACAACAATGTTGCAGTAGCTATTTAGTTATCCAGTAATGCCAAGCAACTGCTGACGACTGCTTTATTATCCACAAAGTATGCATGCATGCACCCCAAATGAGTCCACTGCAAATGTACTCGCATCATTAAATTTAAAGTAAGGCACCAAAGCATTTTTGAAATACATTGGAACACTTTAGTGAAAAGATTTTTTTTTCTTCTCTATGTGGGTGAAAATATTCAAATGCAATACTTTTGGCGTAGCTCTATTCTAAGAAAAAACCCACACCATTTTCACCACGAAAGTGGTGGAAGGGTCTCTTTTATCCCCATCTGCCAACGCCCCTGCTTCGACTGTGTACTCCCACATGACAAATACTCTCAATTCAGTGTAAGTGCCTGCCACTCACTGGGACTTTTCTTTATTAGGACATTTTATTAGAGGGTTTGCACTGCTTACTCAGCACTACTGGAGTAGCGCCTTGCAAGTGAAATCAACAACGAAGGTGAAGTGTGCAGTGGGCTTTGTGGAATACCCCCACTCTCTTTTGGGAATTAAACACAGGCTTGCATTTTGTCTTGATCTTTCATCACTGTAAGCCCTCTCACAACGAAGGAAAACTAGGTGGTTTAAACCCAGATCAGCTGGTGACACAAATTCCGATGACATGGCCCAATAATAGCTAGTCCAGATGTCAGTAAAACTTCCTTTGGACCATCTACAGGTTGCCCTGTGCAACTAGGGTGGTCCCCAACTTTGCTCCTTTTTTGGATGAAAGCACATGAAAAAGGAGATGAGAGGATCAAAGAAGGCAGGCTTTTATCTCTATTGTTCAGGGGCAGGATGGCTCTTTCCCTCAGCTTTCATCCTTAGAAATCCCATTCCCTCGGACTGCGCATTTACTGTAACAGAACAAATGTCTGTCTTTGCCCATCCCTATACGAGCACCGCAGCGTACATCCCCTGTCTCCTCAGAGGCCTGGGCTGCTCATCGCAGAGGTGCTCCGTCTGTGTTGAAGCAAAGTGACTACGCTGAAAACCACTAGTAGAGCTAAACATAGTAATACCTTCTCTCTGCTTCAGCTTCTAGGACAAACCATCTTCTTCTTTCCAATAAGTGCCGAGAGAAAACTAGAAGTATATTTTTAAAAATCACCATTATAACTTACCGCCAATCTACCTTTGCTGTAGTGAAAGTGGAAGTGAATTTCCTTCATCACTTCAGAATAGAATTTAGAGAAGCTTACAGTAGCTCTTGTCTTACTGTTGACTAGTACTGTGTAAAGGAATTGTTTTTGAAAGGGCATGGAGAAAAATAGAATGCAAATACTGCTGTAGGTAAATCTGAGATTACTTGCCTGCTGAAGACTTTATGTTTCTGGAAAAAAAAAAGAGAAAAGAGAAGATAGTCTCTATTTTCTATTGTAGAACTGTAAACCTTTTGCCTAAATGCTTTAAAGATCACTGCTAACTTTTCCCCAATCTAGATGAACAAGATTTCTTCCCTCCAAAACCATTGTAATGTACTCAGGCAAGGGAAACATTGAAGAGCCAAGACATTTGTATAGCTTCAGTATAACTGAAAAATAATTAGTATGTAGGTAAATACTAATTCCAAAGAGCGTGCTAATGCAATGTAAACTTGCATGATATCTGCATATTGTAGTAGAAATTTCATGTCAATGTCAAAGAAGGAATAATGCCTAACAATTAGAGTTTGTGATGCTGTCACTAGGAGGAACGGCTTTCATTGCATGTCTGCAGGGATTGTCTTATGAGGCCATTTGGATGCAAGATTGTGATGGCAAAACTATTCCACTGTATGTCTAGACCCTATGACTATTGCATTACAATGCTGTTAGGGTGCTGAGGCATAAAGAATTTACTAGAGTCATTCTGAATCTAATATGTCCAAGCAGGATGATCTTAAGACTAGCTTGTTTTCCCAATAAATTTAAAGGAAAAAAAAGGTAAAAAGAATTTAAAATTCAAAAAGAATATTGAAGATTGCTAAGGTTTGAGAAGAGCACTCCACCTTAGTAAGATGCATAAGCTCCAACTCTTCTGTATTATTACAGGACCAACTGGTTTGTGAGACTGTAGGAGCTGATGCATCCAGTTGGAGTGGAGTAACCCAATTTATGAGATATTCTAAATGTTCCATTTTTGAGATGTTTTGGCATTTGAACTTAGGTAGCTCTACTATTCCTAGAGTTCCTAGAAGGAATACCATACATATTCTCAAAATCCTTCCCAGATGTCAAATGTTTAATCATTTCTATTAGCTGCTTTAATGCTCTATTCATATAGGGTTAAAGTTGACCGATGGCATCGCCTGCCCTTTCAGAATATCCAATACATCTGTATTTACATTTTTAAAGATAAAAAATGTGAAGTTAAAGTATATACCATCCCTGCCTTAAAGCCTTAACTCTGACCTCAGACTTAAGAGCAGTACAGCTAATGGGAATGGGTATGTGTGCTGCAGCCACGGCACGTGTCTGACATACCATGCCCTTGGCAACCCCTTGTCTCATTTATCTTCTTGAATGCTCAGCTGACCTTCTTTATGTTATAGGCAGCTGCTCTGATTGGCACAGATGTTAATTAAACTAGGTAGTAACAGTACACACACTGAAAAGGCGGGCCTTGGAGCTAAAAGAGATCCTAGTCCCCACCACCACCCCGCTGCCATGCTCAGTTATGTGCATTGTGCACGGAGTGAAGCAGAAGAACCTTACCCACGTTCCTGAGGGTTGTAACAGTCTGCAACATACCAGATGATGGCAGAAGTAGGGATAGGGCAAGCATCAACCGGCGGCAACAGGTAGCAAATGAAGGGTACTGATGAGTGGGAGACGCAGATGAAACATTGTTGATCTGGTGGTCGCTAATCCTGACCTAAATTCACTTTGTCTTCTCTGTCCATGGTTAGCAGTTTTCTTTTTCCTCACTCGTGCACTGTGTTCTGCGATGTTCCATGTTGTCACGTTCTTTGAGTATTTTTCAGGGTTAAATATGGTATGAGGATAAAGACAGAATTAAAACTACAAGAAATAGGATAGTACATACTCCAACTCTACATGCTTTTCTTAAATTTTGTAACTGATATTCTGGAAGGATTTAAAGTATTTATCTCCTAGAAATTTCCACAGTGACTTTCCTTGTTATTAAAGAAAATCACAGCTATAAGGTGGTCATAACTGTGAGAAAGCCATATCAGGAAGTTTCCTCTGAAAACCCCATTGTCATTCTACTATAACATCCATTCACAGAATGCTGCAAAGGGCAGGACAAACTCCCAGGACAGTGCTGATACCAGAACCTAGTTGGACGTAATACCTTTCAAAGCCATATGCTTACTTCAATGTCAGTAAGTCCCTGTCCAGCACTCTGATCTGTAGTAGAGCACCAGTCTTCCTGCACCTATCCAAATGGCTCTCCACTGGGCCACCCTGCATCCAGCCATGTTGCAGATACCACCTGAACCTTGAATTCTGAAAGTTCTGGCTGCCCCAGAAAGTCAATAAAGATTAGGCATTGGATAAGAGTAACTGAAAACAGTTTTATCAGTTTAGTACTGGATCCATCACTGAACTTAGAACATTCATGGCAAAGAGAAAAGAAAAACAATTCTTGGGTGTCACCTATCTCTTTGAGGATGCCATGAGAATTCCTTTCTCAAATGATTCAGAGCACTATTTTTACTTCAGATCTGAATAAGCACAAAAATTTTTCAGCGAATAAGTGGATCACACATTTTTTAAAAATGTTTTAATATGAGAGCGGAAATCTATTTGATATAATTTTGACTAACTGCTTTAGATTCACTAGGTTCCAGATAAGGTTAAAAGTAAGATCAGAAACTGGCCTATTGATGTTTAAACAGATAGTCCAAGTTTGAGAGTGTCTGCACCAGACCGATCTGCAACCAAAGCTGTATATGTTTACTGATTTGTGAGCAATGAACAAAGATTCTCTGTAGTCATAGGAAAGAAATTACCTGCTGGTGACTCTGCAGCTGCTGTTCAGCCTGCCTTTTCACCAGTCCTCTCACACAGTTCTGTGGGGCACCGCAGCTCCAGAAGTGCTCTCTTTCCCACGATGTGCAACCTGAATACTTAAGGCTGTTAAAGGTCTCAGAGGATATTATCAGGCTCAAGTCATTACTCCTCTCTCCAGCCAACATGCTGCTTAAGAACTTTATGCTCTGTTTGCCTTAGTCCTCCTTGCTGGTGCAGTTAGATGTGGCGTGCTTCCCCTTTCCTTCTCCTACCAGTTGTAATTTCAAATACATCAAAATACGACCCAGTTTTATTGTAACGGTGTACTGTTTGCTGCACAGAGGAGGTAGGAAGCTCCCCTAAGCTCCCTGTCTTTTTGAATCACAGGAAGCATATGGTTAGTCTCGCACGTCATGTACCAAGCTCACACGAAATGAACTGTCAAAGCAGAGAAACACTACTGCCATTACAGTTTTTAAAGTAAAATCTTTGGCTTTGTGTGCCAGGGAAGAGCCTGCTCTTGAAGTGAAAACATTATATAGGTAGAACTGAATATCAGATTATTCTATTTACAAAAATTAATTTAAAATAGTCTTTCTATCCACCTGAAACACTGCTTTGCCAAGACATTTCTCATCAACAACCATGCTCCTATACTATTATTTGTCTAGTGCTATCATCATACCCTTTCTGTATCTGGTGAAATTGTTCGGTTTGATTTCATGGTTTCACATTCTGCAAACAGAATGCAGAAGAAAAAATGAAGACATTATCTAGGAGGTGAAGCAAACACCAAAGCCCAGTCAGTACATATCACAACTCCATAATTAATGAGGTTTCAGCACCACTTGTAAAGGGCTTAAATCACTTATCCCTATTTAGTTGCCAGAAAAATCTCAATGTTCTTGTATTAAATACAATATATCTACTTATATACATTATTTTATTTTCCTGAATGGGTTCCAAAAACAGCCCATCAGCTCTAAGAAGTACTTGTTAATACCTCCATCATATGAGAGCATTTGGTTGAAATATTTGCATGCCATATAGTTCAGAGTACCTTCTTTTTTCCAGGCAACAGCTCAAATTTTTACTACAGTATTAAGAAATTTTAATCATTGTTAAAAGGTTCCCTAATGACTATAATAAAGGACAATATTTTATTGATGTCAGCAACTAGCAGTTGACTTATACAGCACTAATTTTAATCTTCTGGTTTGCTGTGTTCTTCTTACACCGCTTTGCTTCAATTCTTAGAGCAAAATCTTGTGATGCATCTCACCTGTGACATAATAGCTTTGCTAATAGTGTTAAAGAAGTTAGTGCTGAAGTTAGTTCATGAAGTCAGAGCTGCCTTTCCAGTGCATGTTCAATTTTTTATGCTCTTTTCACGCTCTTCTTCATTTACATTGGGATGGCTGTCTATGAAGCAGTCCAATGGCTCCCCTAGGCTGGAATCTCGAAGTCTCATTGTTCATGCCACAGTTATTTTTCCAAGTCATCAGCAGAAGGTCTAAAATCTGATTCACGGGTAAAGAAGACATTCCAGGCTTAGATGCTCATTATGTTTGATCATCATCTACTTTGGTAACAGAAATTCAAACATCACTTTATTACCATCTGATGCTCTTTCCTTAATATCTGTAGAAGTGCCTATAATGATAGATCAGGACATCCTGGAAGAGTACAAGGAGAAAGATAGAAAGTCTTTGAAAAACAGCAAAAAGATAGAATCAAGTAAGCTATTTGTTCCTGAATACACACACACCATACAGAAATAAGATGTGGCTAGGGTTCTGATCTATTTACATTTCTGATTGACTGTATGACCTTGGGCAAATCACTCATCATTTTTGTGCCTTTATTTCTCTATCTGCATTACAGAGATGATAATTACATTTTCTGCACCACATGGGCCTTCTGAGGTACATTTAGTGTTATCAATACACTATGCTTCACAAAATAATGGAATTATTATAACAAATATGGCAATCTAGAATGATCATTGAGAATAACAAATTCAGAACCAGTTCTTACAGCAGTTCTTATTTCTGCCCTCACGATCCCAGCCATCTATCTGATAGAAAAAGCTCTTAAAGAGTTGTGTTATCAGTGAAAGGCAGTAGTATCAAAGCCCTGGGGTTGCTCTGGCCTCTAAATGCTATTGCAAGTACGTAAAGATGGAACAGATGCATGGCTGGAGCAACCGTCACTCACTGCGCAAGAGGGAATTAACAGTTAGGGAGAAAGTCTAATGTATTCACTGGCTCCTGTGGCTGGGCTGGTTGTTGCACAAGAGAGCACAGCCCATTTAAAATTAAGCTGTTCGCTCACGTGACTCCTTTGAAGAATGCTGAAATCCCATTAGTTTTGATTACTTCATTGCTTCCCCTGATTGAAACCATGTTTGGAGCTGTCTTGCACATGGAAAGTGGAAGATGGAAAGGACTTCGGCATGAAGGTTTCCTACACAGAAGCCTGGCAGTTTCTTGCAGCTTGTTAGCAGACCTCCCAGGTCCTTGCAGAGTCTAGGAGACCGCAAATTAACAGGAGCAATTAATTAATCACATGGAAGCTGCTGGACTTAATCTGAGGGAATGGAGAGGATGACAATCCAGGAGGTCAGAATCGAGCTTTGATGAACTTTATGGCCTCAAATCCTGTGACTATTCAATTAGGCACGAGACCTTGTTGGGTGCCAAAAGCCCTTCGCCGCAGCCTCTGGTGCCGTAGCTCGTCGTTGCTCTGCTCAGCCCTTCGTGCCAAGCCACAGACCTTGCCCTGGAACTCTGGGCCTTCGTTAAACGCTGGGCAGTTGGACTGTGCTGGATCTCAGCCCTGAAATGAGGGCAAGCAAGTGACAGCCCAGCACAACTGCAGCCGCTCTTCACTTCAGTCTTGCCTTTAAGGGCATTTTGTTTTGTCGTCTTAAATTACAATAAAATTACAGTCAGCGGGGTAAACCCAAAGGCCCGTGTTGTTCTTTGCTGGCTTCTGCCATTCACAGAGTTTTCTCCCATTGAGTCTCACACAGACCTTATTCAAAAATGCTTAAATGCAAAAATGCTTGAACACTATAATGTTCGACTGAAGGGGGGAATTCTGTGTTTTAAAAAACCTATCTAATTTTTTTACATGTGTTTGCTCTTTAACCCGCCTCACAAATCTCCTTCAAAATGATCCCTTTTTAAGTGATTAATTTTCCATGAGAAGATGCTAACACCAGGACAGTGCAAAAATAAATATCAGAAAAGAGCAAGCAAAAGAGAATGTGTCACATACTGACTACAGGGAAACAGTGCAAAACATCTAATCACAGCAGTGCCAGGAAACTTGAACCTGTCCAAAAGGATCCAGTGCTCTCAATGTTTAATTGCTGTTGATGGCTGCTGGTCAGTCATGCATGACAATGTGTGTGTCACGCTGCTTCCTGCCTGTGTTCATTCCTGTCAGCCTTCACTCCAGGTGATGAGGACTGCTTCTCTGACCAGGGGAGAGAGAGAGGGGAAAAAAAAGAGCCCTCACAGACACAAAGCAACATGTACCCAAATAACCCAAGCCACAGGAACAGAGCACCAAAAATGGACATCAAAGGCCAGTTTTTATCAACCTCTCTACCCCTCTTAGTCTATGCTAAAAAAAAAAAAGCGTAGCATCTGTGACCGACAGTATTCCAACTGGCAAGGCTCAAGTCTCCTGTTTGCTTGATTATATGTTTGAACACATGCTTGGGGCTGCACAGAGCAATTTGAATTACAATCGGGTAGCAATAAACATTATCGTTCTTGGTGAGCTGGAGCTTTAAAAACCTCCTCCTTGAGCTAATAAGAAAGAGACAGTGGGAAATGTAGGCGATATGACTTAAAAGGTCTAGAAATTGTATAACAGCTTTCCACCGTTTTCTTAAAGTGACTGTTTAATGGTTTATGTATCTGGGCCCAGATTCAGCAAAGCACTTAAGCATGCATTTAACTTTAAGTATGTGAATGATCTCATCCTTATTCAGCAAAATCCTTAAATAAATGCTTAATTTTAAGCCCAAGCTTAGCTGCTTTACTGTAGCGGGGCCTCATCACACACTTGTGCATCCTGTTGTGTCTGTAATACAATTAGAAGGAGTGGTCGCTGTCTTCTTTTCAAAACAAAGATCATTATTCCACGATTGTTTATCTTCATTCCGCTTTGGGCAAAACTGATGCCCAGGAGTCAATACATATCTTAAACATCCAGGGTGTAGCTGCTCATTCGTGTTGCACTTCAGACCCATCTGTGGTTGAAGTCAGGGTGAGTCCTGTTGCTATCTTCAGCTGGAGCCAGGTTGGGCTCTCGGTCAGTATCATGCTCTGAATCTGTTGCAGTAATACACGAACTGAGTTGTGTAAGAGTGGAAAAGCCAATGCAGTGGGGAAATTTTTCTGCAACAAAAGCACAGCAACAAGGCTTTAGCTGTTTCAAAACTGATCCGACTTTAGGTGCAGCCAGGATACTTTGAAGAAGAAATAAAGCATCATTTCTGGACCATCACATTTTAAGTAATTAGGTCATAGAATGTGATGTTAGTTTCGATGATGTAATTATTTTATGGCCTTTTTGTTACTCTGTCTGTGTACTGCCTTCATTCATCTTTCCAGTGAGTTGGAAATGAAGGTAAAATACAAAGCAGGAAAAAGAGGTTGCTTTACGTGACATTTCTGTCTCATTTGAAGATGTACCTATTGCAATTACCACCCTTTCCCCTCTCCATATACAGACACACCCCACTGAGATTCAGGAAGGCAGTTCAATTTCATTGATGTTAAGGATGACAACGAGAATCATGTTTAAGCGATAATACACAGACACACACTGAGAAATGTCGGGGGGCTCAGCCCACTTTATCTTTCCTCAATCAGCTTTTGCTAGCTTTAGTATTTGGAACAACTTGACTTCTTCTTACATCTCTGAGGAAAGTCTAAGGACTTTTAAATTACTGCTACTACTACTACTACTACTGCTACTACTACTACTACAGATATGATATGGACTAATAGAGTAATAGGTGCACAAGGAAGAATAACTCCACTTGATTTATGTTGTTTAACATATGTGCTCATTCTTTTTTACCACAGATTGAAAAGCAGTAGCAAAATAACTCAATAAAGAAATCCTGAGGTACATTCAAGGGTCACATTATCTATGTTCAGAAGTGCCATGGAAGGAAAATAAAAGCATAATAAGTAGTTTTGCAAGAACAGAACTAATGAAGCCCTGTTTCCTACTGCTTTGTGTCTCATAATTAATTGTGAACTACAGTCAAAGCTTTTCCCGTGAGTGGGGCACATATGGTCCATCTCTCACACTCTCTGAGAAACATATAGATATATATACTGTGTGGATTCTTTATGGTTAATAATGTATGAACTCACTCTGCAGTCCTGTTGTTAGGCAGGGTCCTTATCACTTGTCTCTTCTTCGCCATCCTCCTCCATCCACCTATCCATCCATCCATCCTTCCACAAAAACTAGATATTTTTTAAAAATCTTAAAGATTTCTGATCTGTCAAATTTGTCTGAAATCATCAAGTAGATTGAAACCTGATTAGGTTAAAATACACACATGCATATACACAAAAATGCAAACTGTGTGATTGAATCAGCCTTACATGTTTGCTAAAGGTGGCTACAAACTGTATACAATACCTGCAAGCATTTCTCTTCATAACATTTAAAAGCAAAACGAAATTATTATTATTTAATATCTTGCCTTTTTAAGGCATTTACTGTTATGAAAACGAAGTCACCAAAACTCGTGAGAACTGCAGTACGGATAAGTCAAACGTGCTCGCAAAGGGCTGACAAGCTCGCTGCCAGTGTGGGAATACATCATGGAAGTGTAGCCTATGAAGCTCAGGTTTTGAATGCATTATGGATTCTGAAGAAAAGCCCAGAGCACAGTGGTATATGTGCTGGTACTGAAGAACTTTGTCGTACACGTGTTCTTTTCTTTCTCTTCCACAGGGATATCAATGATTTAAAGCATTATAAGACTTCGTTCCTAGTCATGGTGATTTTTAGAAAATAGAGGCTGTGAAAGCAGGATTATCGAAGCATTGGAAACTTAGAACCAGTTCTGAAGTTCAGGCTATGTAATGACTGTGTGTAAAGAAAGATGCAGCAAATCACTTGGAACTTAGCCCCACATAAGACAGCCAAAAAAGCTCATACAATATTACACAAGCTGCCTTTCTTTTAATTTTAAATGCAACCAAAGCCCAAATGCTAGAATAAATACATTTGGTATAGAGACAGAATTTCCATAAATCACCCATGCTTACCCATATCCTTTGTACTTTGCAACCATTAGCCACCCACTCTATTGAACATAATATTTCCTAAGATCCCTGGTGGCTTCAGTATCAATCTGAATTTTGTGATTCTACTGTCAAGTTTAAATTACAGATCTGACCACAAACTCATTACAAAATGTACTGCTCTATTCTGTGCATTGCCTTTCTTTATTTCATATTTTTTACAAAAAAATTGCTGTTTGCTCTAGCTAAAGACTGATCTCTATGATGTGGCAACATGCCAAATTTATTTTAGAAAGTGTGGAAAAAAAAGGATATCTTAATCTAATCCGTAACTCTAACATAAATTGGATATTTGATGTTCTATATTTACAACAATTACATCCTGCATTTATTTATTTATATGTATTTTATGTAAAGGATGAAAGCTTAATTCTTTTGAATACCAGGGGGCAAGTATAATCTGTCCGGAGGAAAGCGTAGTATGGCCAGACAAAATGATAGCTCTCTCACACTGCTCTGTCATTGCAACTAAGCCCTGACATGAAAGCCTTAAGGGTGTGGTAAAAAGGACTGCCCTCCAGTGTGCTGAACGGAAACTTCAGCATCCTTGCTCATTCGTTTTTTGTATAAAAACTGACAGATGTGTCAAAGGTGTGATAGTTTCGTGAATAAGTAATCAGTCCTGACAAGTTGGACCTTATCATTCCCTTCAGCCTAAGGTGAGGAAGGAGCCTGGGGTAATAGTGGGGGCAACTGAAAAGCCCTGGATGGGACTTGCGGGATGGCTCGCCTCGTTCGTCTGTGCTCCTGCTGGTACAAAATGGATTTGACGACAAATCTGATCAAATTCATCCCTGGTGTAATTTCAGAGAGGTCAGTGGTGTTACACCAGGGAAAGCATCAGTCCCGCCTGTTTATTTAGGGAGGACGACAGAGGCTTTGGAATAAGAGCAGTGCACTGAGCCATAGGCTTTCTTACGCTCAGCAGAGTGGTACGGATACTTTACAAGAAGGGCAGTGGTTATCAGAATAATGTACAAGCACTTTGTCAAAACCTGTGTTTCAGCATGGCTCACAGAGGCAGGAAGGTGCAGTTAGTGCACTCAGCCACTGTGACCCTTATGTGCCTCCTCCAACACTGCTGGATCCATCTGAAATCTCTTTCCAAACAGAACCAAACCAAGATTCTTCTCTTTGCAAAGGGATATCATGTTCATATTACAGGAGATTCACATTCAAGTGGAAGAAAAAAAAGAAGATTGTAATATATTTATGTGTGAAGTGAAAGGTTTGCCTTTCTGCAGGGACAGTAAAGCTTAAATTTAAAATAATACACTTGCAAAGATCACCAGTGCAATAAGGAATGTGCATGAGAGATTCTGAAAAGCAAGAATTTCACATGGAAGGGAGCATATCTGAATGGGAACACAGAAATATTTTTACATTTGTATCAATAAAAACTCATGCCCTCACTATGTGATTTTCATTAAAAGCTTTCGTCAGAAAAAAGTAAACCAATATGGAAATGGCAACAGCCGAGATAATTAAGAACATGATTAGCTCTCAAACTTTGAAAAAAATAATGTTTGGGAATTAGAACACCACTTAGTAGATTCACTTCTCTATATATTTTTCCACTCAGATATGTAATAAATCAGGAAAGTCTAATATAACGGTCTAGCCAATGGGAAAAAGAAAAAAAGAAGATCAGGTTAACATATTGTTACTCTACATGCAACTTATGTAGGCCATATAGACAAGGGTGAGAGAAAAGGATACGGCGTAAGCCATGTGCTGTGCAATGGCAGGCAAATAGCATTGACTTTGCAGGTGATGGACAGAAGGAAGACACACAGCCTCAGGGACAGAGGAAAACTGGGATATGTGGAAAGCAGAAAAATGCAGAAGCATGAGAGGGGACTGCAGGAATGCCACGGCAGTGAAGGACATCTGTGACAGAAATCAGGAGAAGGTCAGAAACAAGAGCCAGACATCGTAGGGAAAAAAGTAAAGCCCATTTTCTTGAAAGCGGGGCAGTTGGAAACAGGGCCTGACAAGGGGGTGGGGGTACAGAAGAGACGCGATGGGGCACAGAGATCTGAAATACCCCTCAATGAGGCCACACGAGTGCTGGCACACAGGTTTGGTCTGGGGGTAACAGTCTGTTCCACGTTTCCTACACTTGCTTGAACTACTGGACCCCCTCTTTTCTCTTTTTTTAAATTCCTTCAGTGCTGTCTTCCCTCATTTTTTTTCTCCTAAGGCCTGGAATGCGATGCCTGCTATGAACACTGTCTTCTTTTGACATTTTCACTCCCTGATAATGCTGCAAGCTAGCCTTGAATTTTAAAGAGTGGCATGCATGCACACACTCCAGCACTCCCACTCTGAGGCTGTCATTCTCATCAAACATCTGGAAGTCTGTTTGCCAGAGTGCTGCCGCCAAATGCTACTGCCTTATCCGGGCAGAATTGTGCTTCGCCTACAGGGTAAGCAGGAAGAGCTGGAGAGCAGATTTACAGTTGTTGATGTGGCAGCACTGAAGCCTCGCGCTGCGGCTCAGAGCTCCTTATTTATGGTTTTAGCCCTCAGAGGAGTTTGGTTAGAGAACGGATTGGATGTGGACAGCCAAAGCCTTCTTGCAGCCTGAAGAATCCTTCTTTTTCCTTTTATTTCTGACTTCTTTACTATCCAACCCTTCATAACTCTGGCCAAACACAGATGGCTGTAATTCCCTCAGACTCTGAAGACAGCATCAGTCTTGGTTCTGAAACCTTGCTGTGTGAAGTGCCACAAGATTTCATCCTTCCAGCCCAGGCGACGAAGAGATGGAGGTTTAGACTTCAAGGCATCTAAGTACCTAAATCCCATCCCCTCTCTAAAGAACTCCCTGACCCGAAGGAAATCCTGTGTGCTTCAGGCAGGACACATGAAACACTTGTAATAAATACTGTTTTGTCTTAGTTCAAGTCGTAAGAATAAGTGATACCTCTGTCCTGTTCCCATGACCTTCTCCCCCCTCCAAAAAAATCACTAGGTAAACTGGGAGTGGGTGGTAAGGAGGAGTCATTAAGGCTCTGAGTTAGAAGAATCAGGAGAGATATGTGTTGAGAAAAGAGGGAAATGGATTTCATTAAATCCAAAAAGACGTTTTTCTTCAGTTCTGGATAGTGAGTGGAAAAGCAGAGGAGGAGCAATGGGAAATGAACACAACCAAGGCAAGATAACAACAAGCCACCTGCAGAGGAAGAGAAGAACAAGAAAAGAAAAGAAAAAAAAAGCCTTTCATGAACTCCTGACATCAGGATCACCGTCCAGGAATCCCAATGCAAAACCTAGCCGCAGCTGTTACCCTCCTAGCTTAAAATAACTTCATAGAAAATTTACATTCTGGTTAAGACATTCAGCGTGCTGGTGTGCAAGTCAGAAATACCTGTTTTCTAAAGGATTTTTCCCAGAAGGAGCAAAGCATACACACCAGGACTGAGGGAGGCATTTGATAGCACAGCACGGAAGAGGGAGCTGACCATTCAGTCCCTATTAGGACAGCTGGAAGTTACGGTAAGTGGGCTATTGAGAACAACGGGTTGGAGCCAATGGAAAGGCAACTTCCAAACATTTCAATTTAAAGGTCTCTCAGCTATGGAAAATTATTGCCACTGGGTTTTGTTTCAGGTCAGGGCACTAGGGAAAGAGCATTTAGACAATAAGACAGTTCATTTAGCAAGCATGCCTCAGCCATAGGCAGATTCCTTCAACAAATGCTTGGTTGTGTGTGCATGTAATCTTCATCCAACTTGCAGGAAAAAATACTGCTAAAAGGCGAGGACTTTTTCAGTGATATTTGCATGGAAAAGCTCTACACAGGCGTCTTCTGCTAGCAAAAAAAGTTCAGGATAAGAAGGAGCTATTAGCAACTGCTGTGCTATTTTATGGCTGGTTGGCCAGCCTTTCTGACACACTATTGAGAACTACAGTGCCTTCAGTCTTGATGATGGAAAAAATGAAACAGTACATTAACAGTATTATCCTAACTGCTGAACAGCTAGAATAAAATGAAGGCATTTGGAACTTTTTTCTCCAAACATTTATAAACTGCTTTAGTACTCCAGTTATGCTTTTCTCTTTAAGAAAAAGCACGAACAAAACCAGCAACACAAATAACCCTAAAGGTTGAAAAAGCACAGAATACATCAATTTCTTGCTTGAATTTGGACATTCCCATGGTCTGCCTTAGTAATCAACATCTAAACAAAAGGAGGCTAAAGCTATAGTTTTTGTGAGGCCCAAGAAAAAGTGCAGCTCTGATTTCTCTTCACTGTGGTTGACTTGAATGGAGACATCAGTTCAAGGAAGGTTGAATAACTCCTTGCAGGTGCAGAGAACCATTGGCACAGAGAAAAGGTACCCCTGTACTTGTGCCATAATTAATGTATTTGAAAGGGTCAAAAGTAAAACTCAAGAAAAAGAGGTGAAGGGAAATGTTGTTACATTTTGCTTTTTCAGCCTTATCTATCACTGCTTATTTGTGCCCTTATGAAGAGAAGTGAGGTCAAACAATAGCAAGCTGAGAGTTGGCTGATTCAACACTCGTTAAATTTACATTTGTTGTCCTGCATCATCTCACATTTCACATCTTGCGTTCTAATATCACACGCTTCCCGTTACATATCTCCTGCCTCAAGTTTCACACGTGTGTCTTTGTGTCTGGAGATTCAGGGTAGCAGCCCAGGTGTCAAAATGCCATCTTCTTTTAAACTCTAGAATGAATCACTTTGGATGCTTGATTACCCATGAGCGGAGAGACTTATATGGGAATTAGTTGCCCTCAGCAGATGATCGGCTTATTCTACAAGTCTTATAATTTTATCTTGCTTGGGAAGAATAGGATTTAGGGGGAGTCTGAGTCATTCTAATAGAACACATAATCGTGCCTGGTTTATAATTGTGAGAGTAGGCTTGTTATATAAATTAGCTATCTCCGCTGGCAGGAGCATTGTTTATAAAGAAGTTTGAAGACTACCTGAGGCAGCTTAGGCTTTTGAACACAAAAGAACAGCAGCTTTGAGGTACTAAAGAATTAATGGTTTATTTCCCAGTCTTCTTCCCACGTATCAAATGTATCCTACTGTAGTGTGTGAATGTAGCAAGTATGAAGTATAGCTCTCCCGGGAAGGGAAGAAATGAAGACTTACCAGCACGCTGGTTCAGAGGTACAGCAGAGAGGGATGTAGAATAAAGTTTGGTCAAACATAATAAATCAAATCTGCAAATATATGAAATAGTTAGAGTTTTTAAGCAAAAAAAAAAAAAAAAATCATGTATGTCCCCAAAATTAGCCTTTGCAGATTAAATAAAATAGGGTGATGAATGGCTTAATTCCTAAAATGAAACAGATATGCATTAATTCACCTTTTAGACATTCCTTACAAGCAGAGATCTAGGGGTTACAAAGACATGAGTAGTAGATTAGAAAGATCTTTGTTTGCATCTTTTAGTGGTTCTGTTACAAACTATGCAGTTGTATCTCTGTTACCTGAATAACATAAAGGTCTCATTCCTTACGGAAAAGATTTCACACAGTGTACCGACAATGGTGATATGGGTCTATTGCATCTTGCAGGGGCACCTATCTGCTACCTTTTGTTTAAGGATCCTCCCATATATACATGAAATGATTCATGTGCCAACACCTGATCTGCACCAGGACCAGGGTGCAGATTCACCACTTGCAGGCTAGAATCCTCTGTCCCTCTTCTCTTTTATGATTTTTTTTTCCAGAATGACATTTTAAGAGGACTCCACCATTTGTTATCTCTACTTTTTCTCAGTCTAGCCAGCCTCATTATTTTTATGTGCTTATGTGCTAAGGTGGTGACAGCTGATCTGGTTTTTGTTATATTTGCTTTTCTTCCATTGCACACCCTTCACCTACTTTGACAGAATTAAGATGTCAAGGAAAAAATTATCAAAATAGTAAAAAAAAGGAGGAAAAGATTGAATGCAACAAAATTTTACTTTTAATCAGCTTTGTTCTAATTTCAGTTTCTCAAAGTTTTTGATATGCAAAAGAAATGTCCTTCATACTGCTTTAATGACAATGGTCATTTTGCTGAGGGTGTGGATATGTATCACTCATTCAAGATTTTAATATGCCCAACTGAGATTTTTAAGCTCAGTATGCCCTCTGGTTTATTTCCCACTGTTTTTTAAAATTATAGCAACTAAATCTGTTACTTTTGCCAATTCAAATGTTATTAATTTTTTCTCACAGCCAAATAATTTGTTTCAGCTTTAAGTCCTTTCTCTTAAGGCATTTGCCTGAAGGTATTTCTTTTCTCTCTCTTCTCTCTGTACCCACCTCTGTTCATGAAATATATCATACAAACTGGTCTGCTTTGAACCTCCCCTTTTGTCAGCCACAATACTATGGAAGGGAATGATTTGTGGGCTTGGAACAACAGAGACAATACTTGCCTGGGTCACTAGTAATTAAGGAATGTCAGTGGTCAAGAAGAAGAAAATTCAGCTCAAGCCAAAGTGAAGCGTTTCGATATTTTACTGCTGCACCCTTTTAGGGCTCTCTCAGCTTATAAATATTAATTTAAAGACTACCAACAAGGACAGTAAACGGATTTAGGCGTAAAACTTCCTGTCAGCAGTGATTTGTGCCCAATAAAAGGAGAACTGGATAGAGAAAGCCTGCTTCACTAAGTTTATGATAGACAGTGAAAGACTGCCATCAAAATAAAAAGGCTTTCACTATGTAGTCTGCTGTATTGCGATCTTCTGTCCTAACAAGCACCATACTGGTACCGCATTGTTTTTTTTCATAAGCACGTTTGACTCACTAAGAGAAAGGTCTGGGGCAGGATTAACACTGGCAGTGGGCTCTGCACAGTCAGCATCATGGGATGGGAACTTTTACATCGGTGATGCCTTGAGCTGAACTTTGGGATGAAAAAGTTGACAAAAGATCATCTTTTTCCCTCCTAATGCCCAATCTGAAAGCAAAAAAGAAGTCAGTAAGCTCTGTATAGTCTATGAAAGTGTGCCTTTAAAATATAACTACATTAAGTACCTTCTCCTAGTCTTCTTTCTGTAACAGTGCAGGATACATTCAGTCTAAACTATAATCTCTTTCATTCTTGGATAGAAAATAACATAATTGTGTTTCTGTTCTTCATTTCTCCAAAAAGTCTAGTTTCTTTTTGTTTGACTGGTAAGCAATCTTGTTGCCAGCTGGCATAATCACTAAAAGCTGAATACTAGTTAAATATCAACTAAACATAAAATTTTAAATTAATTCAATTGAATACTTTATCCATACTTCAGTAATCAAGCCCAGATACAGTGGTTCATGCTTTCTGCAAGTTTAGCCTTCGTGTCTGTGCTGTATATACACTTGGCTCACGCTCTGCCTCTATGGCTAGATCTACAAGCGGACACACACCTCATATCTGACAGCTGTATATAATGTTTGGCCAATTTGTTTCCCCCTCCCCCCACTCCACTTACTGCTAGAACTGCATTGGACACTGCTACACGGTGGCAGTAGCGGTATCCTTCTAGTGTGCCTTGTTCATCTCAGGTTTGCAGCTCTAATGTTTTAGGAAGGCCGATTAAAGGATATCAACTTCTACGTGAATTTGTAAATCTCTAGCAGTCTCCATAAGTCATGATGATTATTTCCTTGCCTAGAGACTGTGGGCAGAAGTCGTGCACAAAATGGCTGGCCCTGTTTTGGAAAAAAGGGCTTTCTGTGAAGGGCCTTCCTCCTACAGAAACTGGTATCTGTGGCTTTTCAGTTGACCGTCAAGACTTGACCCACGGAGGATCACTGGAGTAAAAGCACTGCTCGTGAAAACCTTCCAAGTGGAGGGCAGTGGGAGGAGGAAAAAGAAACATATATGTGGGGAAATACCCTTATGAAAAAATGCTGAAAGACAGAGCTACGCTTTGTCGGTGGAATTAACATGAAGCAGAGGCCCTTAGAGAGAATCTTTCTGAAAAAGAAATGAAAAATACATAAAACTTTGTTTAATTTATGGAATTTATAGGCTGCTGACCAGTAAGTATAAAGTTCTGTTCCCCTGGTCCTCACTATCACTCATGTATTACTTGTCAGTAAATGTGGTGCACTCAGAACATAACAGCTACGGTAATATTTCTGTTCCCACTGCAGCTTTACTACACCCATGAAACTCTGTAATCTTTAAATTCCCTCACTGTTAACATCTGCTGAAACATTATTGGTCCCAGCATAGCCAAGCTGCTCTGAAATTACATTTAGCAGAGTAGTTAATGCTAACAGTATAATTCTAGAAGCAACCATGTTTTAAAAAGGCTTTATAACTGGCGCGGTGGCTGTGCTTCCCTTTTCTTTCACTCCTTCCCCACGTCTCTGCTTTTTTGGCATTATCTCACACTCAGGCCAGAATTCATGTTTAAACAGCATTTTGTTTTCTGTTTAGAATAAAGTATTGTAATTTTGATTCTTGGCCCAGACTGCCAAAACAAAATTCTGAAAATACTTTTTATTGTCCTAGGAAGAAATCCAGTTACATCAAATATTAAGAGTCCAAGTGGTTGAAGTTAGAAACTGATAAAGCTTTAATAAAATTAGTATCTCCTATAATCCATATAGGATGCTTTTCACGACCTAACATGTAAGCAAAATAACCTGGCTGCCATTAGTAATGACAATACCTCGAAATATTCATTTGCAGCTCATAAACAGCTCTTTTGTTCAGAGCTTTGCTTTTATAAGGGAATGCTGGACAGAGGGTCTTTAACTTAATCACTGAATGTTGTAAGCACGTAAATATTGCTCCACCAATTAAAATGCAAACACAGTAGAATATCTGCAATCTTGCTATGGATTTCTTTAATGACATACAGTGTAATATACTTTAAAATACATAATGTCATATAAAACTCTATTCACAGATACTCAGCAAAATAACCAAATTTCTTAGAAAAGATAATTTACATGTGTTTTTCTAAAAAATTAAGCTGAAAACTTCCACTTTTATTCTAGTGAATGAAAAAAAGGCACCATTCGACAGTTAACCCTTCTGCTAACAATTCTGCTAGCTCTTTTTTCAAAAAGCAGCCTTGAAACACATGCATTCTGAAGTTGAAAGATTACTATTGTTAAATGTTTATGTCACTATCAGATTCTGCAGGAGCTGTGCATTTAGAATATTACCCTAAACCTAAAAACTAAGCTAATTAAAAAAAATTATCAAGAATTTCTGTTCACAAAAAAATGAACATACAGTTTGCAACTTTGAAGACTAATTATAGTATTATCTAGCATTGCACGAAGATAGATAGACTCCTAAATCTGTTAAATTTAACTAGTTCCTGATTCATGAACAGCAGTAAATGACATCTGTGCCAGATGGCAGTCAGCATTTGTGCATCGACACTCTGATTTTCTCTTCTCACTTCCCATCTAGTCTCTGTTAGTATCTGCTGCTTAAGTGGCGGCGTCTATCATCAGGTCATTTAGTGTAGGTTAAAGCCATGCCAGTGAAGCAGTTTCCTAGGAACACCTTGCAAGTTTTTAGCGCTGTTGCAGTAACAACAGTGCTATATTAAAGACAATTTATTAAATATACCCCAGTCTGGTTTTATACTTCCTCCCACACATCCTTTCTGGAGACACCTTTTCAAGACACATCATTTTTGTTATTGTCTTCTTGTTTAAAATGTGATAGTGTGTCTTTTCAGCAAATGAGCAAACTAATAATGTCTTCACAGCTATTAACGTAAGTAGATCACAGCACGATGCTACTCGAAGCAATGTGAAATAATTTCTTCTGAAACTCTGCAACGAGCGGCTGTCCAGGGAAATCTTGTTTAAGGTGTGGACCGCTTCCTTTCCATTCTGTCATGCCCATGTCTGAATTAGCTGTTACTTCTCCTTGCCAGGAGAGACTCCAAATTACATCCATGACATAGTTTTCCCTGTAAGAGGGAATTGCAGAGCCTTTGGAGGAAAAAGTTAGGAGCTGTTTTATTCATCATTATCATTACCCATTAATCTTAGAGCACATCACGGGGCAGTATTTTAGAAACTTTTTAGTGTGGCCTTTTGGAATCAGAATTTGAAAGCATGTTTTCCTTCTGTCTTCACAGAAGCTGACACAAACGGGGTAGAAAGAGCCGTTTTAATGCAACCATTTGGAAGTTTCTGCCTCCTTTATCTAGAAACCTGTAAAAGCTATGGAATTTTTGAACAGGAGCAGTGCTGGCTAATTAACTTCTAACATTCTTGCTTTAATCAAACCAGAACATGGGACCAAGCCATTTTGGCTGGAAAGTTGCTTTTGGGAAATGAAAATTCAGATGACAATTATTTGTGTTTGATCAATGCCAGCTGTGAGTAGGAATCTGAATTCTGCTATTTTTGAATTGTACTTGCATAAAAAAATATGCTTTTTAAACAATATCATATTTTAAATCTCACTTCTTTTGTCAAAAATACATTATTGGAATGCTTGTGTCAGTCTCCAGACTGAGGTGCAGCTAGGCTGGGACCTTTTCAGAGGAAGACATATGGCTCATAAGTCAAACACCAGCTGAATTGGTAGCAGGGAATTCAGTAAGGGTGGTGATATCTTCTGCGTTGTACTATATAATAGGCCTGTCTTTCTTGATGGGCTTAAAAACCCTACAAAAGTAATTCTGAAACAGCTCTAGAGATATTTGCACTTGCTGAGAGATGTTATACCTGCATAATTTATCATAATACCAAAACCAGTACTTAGCTGTACAGAGCACTTTCATGCTTCTTGCTTTTTTTGAAGTGCTGTACACGTATTTGTTAATTCTATTACTTACCGATCATAATAATTATGACCTGACTTTAATGATCAATACATACCCAATATTCTTCTCATTTGTTTGCTGTATAATTCCAAGTATCTTAAGAGCCAGCATTCCCATGAGCTGCCTTTCAGAAGGGAAACAGCAGTCTCCTTAGGTCCTAAAAGTCCCTCAGCCTTTGGCCACCTTTCCCACTAGACAGGCCGCTTCAGATGTTTCACATCTCTTTTTGCATTTCTGCACCAAACCACGGCCTGGGAGGGGGAGAGACAGTTCCCTGGCTCATAATTATAATTGTTTAGACTGCATAGTGCCCGAGCTAAAGCTGTATCTAATTAGCTTGTATATCAGAAGCAGCGTAACAGTGCCAGTTATGGTAAAACCCTGTTGTATGTACTTTTCAGGCTATAAGGACTGAATTAAGGTTGTATAAGCTATAAACCACAGATGGATCTTGGAGTCCTGACTATAAATAGTAATGGCCCTCTTATAAGTAATGCATGAGACTAAAATAATAGTAAATATAAAAAAATACAATAAATACACAATCCAATAAACAAATATATGATTCATATATTAAACATATAAAATATAAAATAAAAGGTAAAAATCCAGGCCCTTATGGGCAAAGGAGGAAAGCATGCAGTAATGGACCTATACTTCTATACATTTGCCACAAGCTGGACTGCCTCAGCCTCTTCCCTACAGACCGTCCTCTTCACAGAATGGTAGGGGTTGGAAGGGACCTTTGGGGATCATCTAGTCTTTTCCCTGTCCTGCTCTTCTCTGCTTTTGATTCCTTCTCTCAGTCCCATTCTCCTCACATAATCAGGCCCAGCATTACATCCTAGCTCTTCCTTTACACCCCTGAAGAGCCCTGAAGCAAATGTGTCACAAATTCAGACACAACTCTTTGCTTACTGATTAGATCTACCAGCTTTCCTACTCCAAGCTCTCACTTTTCGGATTACACTTTTGGAGCATATGACCTTTTCCCTAAACAGTAGAGGAAGACGAGGTGTTTAATGCTGAATTAGATTAAATTTTGGCAGCCACAGACTTAAAAGCTAAACACTGCAGTGCCTAACTAGCAATCTCTAGTTCCTGGTCCAAACAATAAATCTTCCTCTAACTGGATTAAATTATTTTAAGTCATTTGGAGATTGTATGCATATATAATTTCAACCTCAAAGAAAATATGTGACATGGTTCATTTCAGCACATGTGTAATTTTGAGAGATTTCTTTACAACTGGAAAATCTAATTACAAGGAAGGCTACAAGCTCATCCTGGAAGACAATAGTCAACAACACTGCCATTTCTACTGAACAACACTACAAGATAGCACTGACACTACCAGCCTTGATAAGACCTAAATCGTCATCACTGGGTTTTGAATTTACAGGCTATGTTCATGAGTAGGGATATTAACAGTTGCTTCCTTTCTTTGTACTTGCAGACATAGGAACTTAGCACCACATCCAGTCAAATCCCTCTGCCCCCCAAAACCAAGTGCCTCCTAATTGCTTCTTCCTCCATTCAAAAAAGTTTCTTTAAAAACTCCCCACAGAAGAAATTAGCATGGGGAAGGAAGAACAGGAAAAAAGCTCTCAAATCCAACCAGTTGTTATAATGCCTTAGATTATCATACTATTCCCATCAGTCAGATCTTCCCACTCCGAGGCTGATCAGGATCATAGCTGTCATACGAACACGTCAGGAAAAGAAGAGTCCAAGATCTACACCCTGTCCCACCAGTGATCCAGCCCTGTATCCCTCTGGACCTTCTGCCCATGTGCTGATCAGCACTGAGGATTTATGGCTGAGGAGCTGATGCTCTGAGGTGGTGATGCTGCAGTTAAACCTGGCACTATTCTGATATTCCTCCTCCAGCACGGTGAATGAAAAGTGCAGCTCAAGCAGCGCTGGTATTTACAAATTACAGCTTACTGCATTCACAGGCTTCAGAGGAGGAGTAACATGTAGAGAACAGTGAAATGTTATTATTATTATAAAGATGATTAATACACAGCCCTAAGTGATGCTAGTCTAAATGCCAAGCTTCACCACAACTTTTTCTGCCAGAAAATAAATTCAGGAAGAGATGAAGAATTTCTTTAAATAGTTTTTAGAAAGAAACACGGAAAAACAATGCTTTGATACCTAACGACAATATTTTTTAACAATGTGTTGCAATGTTCCATTTCAAAATGACTGCTGGCTTCAGCTACATGGAATGTCAGACAGTAATAAAAAGATAAATAAATAAAGGTGAAATCCAAATGCAATTTTAAAATTGACCTGAGATAGTATTTTATTTTGGGGCAGATGATCGTGAGTATTTTTGAAGGGTGGCCCATGGCCTTCTTTCAAAGCGCTGTCACTAAAGAAATCTTCTCTAGCCAGGCTCAAGTACTTCCAAGCTCCTTATGCTGTTCCTGACATTTAAACAAAAGGATGAAGTGGGACGATAAGGTTTGTTCCACAGCTTGCGGTATGTGGTCACACAGGATTTAGTATGAAATCACGGATGATTGTTTGCTGTACTAGCATAATAAAAATAACAATTTCTGTATTATTGGTATACAACAGTAATAAGAAAACAGTACTGAATGATAACATTATTTTACAGAGTTGATTACATCGAGATTTAGCTGTGAAATTGATGTGGTCAGGGACAACATTTTACTGAGGGTATGGACAGTCTGACCTGTGATAGACCCAGTTTTCCTTCCCTGGTTTTAACTTTCTACTGCAAAACTTGTTTGGGAACCTGCTTGGATCTCTAGTTTTGCTTCTTCAACAAAAGTCCAAAGCTGCTTAAAAGTCCTACTCACCTAGAAACCTAGAAATGTCTATTGAAATTAGAGACCAAACTAAGTAGTTTGGAGGGTGGGGGGATGGGGGGTGTGAGCTACAGTTCTGGCACTTTAAGACTCCTTTACACTTCCTGAGCAGCGGAAAGGTAGGTCAGCAAAAATGAAAATCAGGCCTTAGGACTATGCTATTTATAAAACAATATAAAATCAAAAGAGAAGTTATTAAAATGGTAGAAAAAATAGTATTTATACCTATGTCCTGCTGTCTTCTTATTCTCATGTCAAAAAAGCCCTTTCTTTTCTGAATAGGAGAGATTTCACAGTATAGTAAAAATTGTATTTTTAAAAAGAATTGTTTTATACAAAAGTTGAATTAAAATTTGCTAAGTCGTACTGTAATAGCACGAAGACACTCCTGGGCATGTTTTAATGGTCCATTAACACATGCCTCAGGTGGCGGAATGTATGAGGCTGAGCAGCTACAGCAAGTAGTAACGGACCTCTGAAACATGTCCTCTCATGTGTTAATATTGTATTACAGTGGTGCACTACCTGGGAAGCCTCAGAAGTAACTTCCAATAAAACCAGAAGAATGTTTTTGATCTTTGGAAAAAGTTACGATTAATTGCCTGTCTGTGTCTATTGTATTGTTCAGATTTTCAATAAATACCTAAACAGTATTAAAGCAATAGACTTTTTAACACCCACAGAAAATGATCTGTTATTAAATATTAAAATGCACTTCAAAACATTAGGCCTCTTGTATACATGCAGAATGATGACTCCTTGCCTTTAAGAGATTATAGGTAAATATAGTATAGCTTAAGAAAATTTACAAATGAAGACGTTCAATGAGAGATGCCTATTTATTTCTGCTTTACTCTTTTCCTTCCCCATTTTTGTCTTTTGCTCTACCCTGATCTTATTTTATCTAATGTAACCCTTTCTCATTCTTTCATAATAAGGATTTTGAAATATGAGATGTCATGAGTCTTGATTATGTTGAGCAGAACGCTATAGATTCTCATTAGAAACAACTTCAGGTATTTTTAACTCAGAAGGGCCTTTCAAGAAGTCTTATGCATAGGCAAGCCTTTCGAGAAAAATGCTTGCGCATATACTAAAATGTATTTCCACTCAGCAAAGCATTACAGTTTCTACATGAGCTTCAATTCCATTGAGCTCAAGTAGAAGTTACACGCACCTGAAGATAAGCACGCATGTGAGCTCTTTGCTGGAAGGAGATGCACTGATGATGCAGAGCCAGAGTTGTCTGGAAAGCTGCCTTTTACATGACGCCATATAATGCTACACTTTAAAGCACTGGGAAAAACAATTTGGTCATGTTTAAGGAAAGAAGAGTTTGTGATAATATAGTTTACTAACCTTAACAGCAGCAAAAGATAACAGTATTTCATATGCTTAAAAGTTGTTTCTTCATTTGGCATCTCTTGTTGTTTTCACAACTAATAATATAATTGAGGAGAAAATGAACAATTACTCTACAGACTTACGTTCCTCCTCTCCTGCCTTTTGTGACTATGGTATTTTATCTCACTGAGAAGCCTCTTAAATAAGAGGTATTAAACAACTGGATCGAATTCATTGCTTGTTAAAAAATAAATAAAACATACCTTGCAAGAGGTATGAGTAACTACTTACTAGGCAGTCTTCTTTTTTTGTCCTTTACTGGCAGATGTGATACAATTCCAGCGTCACAGTGAATTGTCACTGAGTCGAGGTCTTTACATTGCTTCTGCAGTTGTCCTACTCCAGTTCTTCGTGTTTCACTGAAAAGTACCTGAAAGGTTTAAATGTTAAAGAAAACGAGACAAATCAAGATTGGGTAACTTTGGGAAGTTGTGCTTTACTCAAATCAAGCTCATCCCAGAGGTGCAGGGGAAATGTAAAGCTGTGTGATATACAGAAGGTCCAGCGCAGTCTCCTGGCAATGTATCGACTTCCTGATTAGTAAGTGATATTTTTTGCTTCCAATTCAGCAAAGGCGCAAGCTGTGGTGCTTTGCTACTAACTATGCACAGCTATTTGATAGCTGTCTGCCTGCCACTTCTTCTGGTGCTGGAATCGCCCAACAAATGAGGAGGAGCCCGGTCTGTCTTCAGATACTCAGCAGGCTGGGCCCTGAAACACTTTGTGTCAAACCTGTACAGTAAACATGTCTCTTCCCAGTGCTATTTGGAAAGTCATTAAGTCTGTTGGGGTTTCAGAGGCTCTGAGAGAGATGATTTTCCAAGCACAATTAATAGCCTGCAAAATAAGCATTTCACCTAGACTCCAAATGTTAACGAAAACAAGATAGACAAAATTTCCAGGATCCATGTTCCGGCACTTATCACACAGTTAATTAGACATACGGAAATCCAGATAGAGTTTTAATCTTTCAAGCACTCCGACATCTCACATTCTGGACTGCATTTCCCTATTGGCCATGCCCAGGAGATGCAGATCTGTATTCACAAAGACCATGGCAAAGAGCCTCTACCTTTCCTGCCAGTGGTTTCATGGAAAGGCTCCAACTCGGGAGCAAATTCCTCAGCCCCATGGAACGACCCTCAGTTCTTTATTGTGATCCCAATTTGCAAGCAGGACTACACCTGAACATCCATTAGCTGACATGCAGGAGTGCTGGTAGCCTCCCTGATCTCCTCCGCGGGTGGGTGCAGGCTAAACGGGATAGGGCTCTTTCAGAACAGGTCCACAGATTTGTGCTTCTGATTCAGGCAAATTTCCATGTCTCCTTGACTATAAAATGCTCTCAATCTTCAGGTAAATTGCTCATTTCTGCATCGTAGGCCTTCATTCATTTGTTTTCTTTTGGAAAACTTCTCCCCTTTGTTTTCAGGCCTCTCTGACTTGGTGGACAGTTTTGCTTTTTGGGTGTGTTTTTTTTTTTTTTTTTCTTTTTCCTCTGCCTGCTTGTAATTTTTCTTTTTGGAAGCACTTTCCTGTTTCTGAAACCAGCGCTGGCCCCTTACCAAAAATAGCAGATGTCAGGGTCTTGTGATTCAGTTACCCGTTAAAATAAAAGAGCAGTGATACTGCGTCTGGCGATATGATAAGCTCTATTGCTGTAAATAGGATGTAAACATTAAGGAAACTTTACCTATCAATTAAACTGTAAGCCAAGAATGAAAAAGAAATGTGTAGCTGGAATTTGTGCTGCAGAGTTATGCAATGGGGATACAGAATCATGATACAGATACCTCCAAAACAGCATCGATAAGAAAATTCAAAGGACCATAAATAATCATAGGGATATCCCAAGACCAATAGGAAGAAATACAGATAGAGAAAATTAAAGTTGCCAAGAAAAACTTCCTGACATTGAAACGCACTAAGCTTTCAGCCCATCTCTCCGGGGAACAGAAAGACCCATCACTTGAAATGTTTAACACTAGACTGGAGGAATCACTAGAAAAATATACTACAGGGAACAACTCGTTATTGGCAGAAAGATGGACTGAATGCTGTAAAAGGGATTTTCTATCTCTAGTGTTTACTTTTTATGATAGTCATTTATGTTTTTCCTTCATTACAGGTAGAGAAAAATCTATAAAAGTTATTGGCTCTGGCACAGCATATTTAATTTCTGTAGAGCAATGTTTTTGGTGTGCTCTAGCAAGATTTAACTCCACATCTTGCTTTTCCTCGTGCATTTTTCCACATGCATTATGAGGTTCTTTTTAGTAAAAAAGGTAAATTCTTCACAACCTTAAATGAATATTCTCTTCTCTGAAGCCTTCTTAGCACGTACACAAAACACCAAGGAAAAACCCATCTAAACACCCCAGATTTGGATTCAGTTTAGGGGAGGGAGAAAATGATGTCAGAGATTTAAAGGGAGAAGTAAAGCAGTGGAAGAACAAATAAAATACTCAGAACATGAGAAAGGGAAGGAGGGAGACATTTAGATCTGGGGAAGCGGGAACTGCACACGTCTACGACGGGAGATGGCTGGCAGCTCTTTGCAATCACCCAGAGCCAAGCGGGCTGGGAGGCATCGCTGGGCGGCGTTGGGTAATGTGAATCTCTCCTTTGGCAAGTCCAACCTTTAAAGGACACACTTTCCCATATCCCTCAGTGATGAACTGCATTCAAGATGTCAACATTTTTGTTATGAGCACACGAAAAAGTGAAAAAAGTAAGGGTAAAACCATACCTGGTGATGGCTCCTTATTGCCCTAGCGTAGTGCAGCTGGTGGGGGTTAAAAGGATGGATGTTATCAAACGAAAGAAAACAAATAAAAATTTTTCTATTTTTATATGTAAAAACCAGGTCTGTTCACTACACCCAAACTCTTTTCCTCAGAGCAGCAAAGCGAAAATACCAACTTCAAATTTTAAAGAACATAACGACACCGAATATGCTAAAGGTGGCGTCTCCCCACTGCCCTGTGCCCCCTCACTCTCCTCGCTGCAGACCCCCAGGAGCCGCGGCCGTGCAGCGGTGCTACCGGAGGGATGCGGGGAGGGCAGAGGGGTTGCTGTGTCACCCCTCTGGGGACACGGCGACAGCCCAGCCAAAAGGCGGCTATTTTACCGCGGAGAGAAGCGAGATGAGGAACGGTTTCCAAAGTCACAGGCCTCTCGTTTTTGCCAAGCAGATTGAGTCTCCCTGCCTGGCTGCTGAGCAAAGGGTATGATTAATGAAAAGATGTCAGAATGATAATCCTTACTATCAGGAAATAGTGGACAGGATTTTTGTTTTTGTCGGCAAATTGGGGGGGTGCGAAGAGCTGGAACGGAATAAGCAAGCAAAAAGGAAACAAGGAAAAGGGAGAGCTTTTGAAGAGAGAAAACAGTAATAATATATATATATATATGTAAAATACAACCTCCCCTCTGCCCACCCTTTTTAATGTTTCTCTGGTGGAGTAATAAGATACCTTCAGCGTTATAAATAGCAGCACAGATGTTGACAGAAAAATGCTCCCTTAATTACCATACAAACTGCTTTACTTGAGTGAACCGTTTAAAGCGGCCTCCAAAGGAAGTTCACTCAAGCAATTCCACAGATTACAGCTAATGAACAATATTTCCTCGCTCCTATTTAGTGCTCATTAAAATGTAAAAGCCTTTCATTTTCAACAGGCACACAATAAATAATTCCTCTCTCCCTTTCCCCGCTGCCTGGGAGCAGCCAGGATGGGAGCGGGGAGGGGAAGAGACTGGGGTGGGGGGGGGGCTGCAGGAGGCAAATAAGTGGGTTGGCGACCAGCGGCCAATTCATTAAAATCCCTTGGAAGCGGCGGCGGTGGCTGCTGCCGCTCGTCCTGAAAGGCCGTCAATGTCCATGTTCGGAGCTTGACAGGCAGGTTTGGAGCCGAGCAGACAGCTCGCACCGGCCCCGACCCAGCCGCACGCTGCTCTGAGGTGGTCCTGGCAGCCCCACCGCCAAGGCGAGCGGAGGCACGAATCACACCCGGGCTCCCGTGAAAGCAATGCGAATAACTGGGAGAGGACAAAAGGTGAAAATGCTGTGGGGAAAACCGGCAGTCCAGCTTGGGCTGAGGTTTGTTTGGACCCTGCTTAAAATTTCTGTCCAGCTTCAGCCTTGCAGCTGCCCATTGCACACCATCGCTTTTATGCTCACTTGTAGTCCTACTACGTTGAACAGGGTATTTGTAGCGTTGGAGGCTTTACTTCACTGCTTAGCTATTGAGATGGAGCATTGTACAGGGCCAGCCACACAAACTGCAACTTGCAGAACAAACCAGGTACTTGGAAGCTGAAGACTAGAGGGGTCTGTGTAAATTTGGGTGCCCCAAGATGAAAGAGCCCATGATTATCTATTCCCCCATTCCCAAACTACTAGGATTTTAGCTTAATTTACAAAATCAAAATTTTACAAGTCAATCAAATCATGAACCAAAGCCTTATCAAGAAAAAAACCAAAAACAAAGTCCACGAATCTGAAATTATTATTCTAAGTAGCCCTCCAGTTAAGTGGATGAATAGGAAATTCATAGGTACCAGCTGGATTCAAGTTTGTGATTGCACCCATCTGCTCACAGATATATGGCACATAGAAACAATCTCCATCGGTTTACATAGGAATCATTGAAGAAACAAAAGACAAGAAACAAAAAGTTAGCAAGCCACTGAGACGGTAGGCAGTCACCTGTTTGAAGACTGCAAGGGAGAAAGCTGATTTCAACCTCTCTTAAGACGAATGGGTAAACCAGTATGTTAATGAAACACCACGCTGGCGTTAAGCTGGGGTACACCGCAGAACGTAGCTGAAAGGATACGGAAACAGAATTTAACAGGCTGTAATTATAGATGGAAACGTGACTCTTGCTTCCCTCATCTGCCAAAAAAATGCAGTACCCTTCCCACTGCTTTGGTTCACTGCTGTGGTATTTTTAAATTTACTTTTGATTTTTTTGTTTGTTTGTTTTCACTGTGTTCCTCCCCACTTCTAAGTGCAGAGGAGCTTCACAACCCCTTCCCACAGCCCGTCTTCTTCCCCCCCCCCCCCCCCCCCCCCCCCCCCGGCCACTGGAGCCACGGTCCCCTCTGCCCCTGCCAGCCCAGCCGCCCCTCCGCAGCTCTGCACGGGAAGGTGAATTAGCACCACAGAGAGTTGTTCTATCAAAGGCGATGTATTCCTGGGGGGGTTGCATATCTCAACCTTGGCAGAGACTGCCCGAACAAAATCCCTGATATTAGCCTCCCTGAATGGAGGGAACAATCTGAGCAGGATAAAAACCATCAGAGCTTTCTCCCGTCTTTAATTTCAAGGCTTAAAAAATTGACAAGTGTATTTCCTGCGGTGATGCTGGTATACCCTATACCTGAGCCATAAATACGACTGTAGTGGTATTCAATCATCAGAAAAGAAAAAAGAAAGTGGAGAACTAAGATCTTATATTGACCTAAGCCTCAGACTTAGATAAACTTGTCAGGAATATCACTTTGTGGTGACTTTATCTTTGTTAAACTTGTGCAAGGGGAAGAGGTATTCTCACAGCTCACAGGGGCCACTGTGACCGGAGGAAACCCACTTGCTGCATTGCCACAATGCCACGCTCTTCTTGGAAAATAACACCTTGGCTCACGGGTGCAATGAAATTTCCACATCAGGATAATAACTACAATCATGTGCTTCCTTCGAGAAAAATATTTGCAACTGATAATTGCAAAAGGAGGGTAGAGGAACTACAGACCAGATCCCAGTCCTGCCCACGTCCCGAGTGCGTTCAGAGGAGGTGATGCCCGGCTCTCACTGCCGTCCCACCGGCCAAAACATGTTACAGTTTGTACAGCGGCGCAGGGTGCGACGTGGTATCTCACCCTCACAGGGCTCCTGTAAGCAGGCAGCTCTAGTAAAGAAGCAAGTTTCCTAGCAGCGCAATATTATTGATGCTTTCAAGACTCTGTACTTGGCTTTTAACTAAGGTCATTTGAAAACGGTCTTCAACACCCATCTCATTTGCTTTTTTATGCTTGCCAATTTAGTGTTGTATTCACAGTGATTAATTAGTTTGTGGTGAAGGTTTATTAGGTAATCTTTCTGTCAATCAAAATCCCTGAGGTTTCTGAGCAAAGAACATCCAGAGATTTTATAAAGATACGGAACCGATATTGTTACCTTTGTGTGCGGAAAGTGGGAGCTCAGCCTCGACATGTGACCAAGTACAAAAGACTTTAAAGCATGATTTTTCTTCACATTCAACATAACAGCAGCTTGATTCCCTCAGATTCTATTTACATTTTTAACAAGATTCTAGAACCCCCTTCACCTTGCTTGCCTACAGCCCGCGTTACTGTCTGAGGAACTTGTAGGGCTATTTTAAAAGACCAAGCAATAGACTTCAACAAAGAAAACACTGCTGTAGCTGATCATTTGGGAAATTTGCTATGTAGTTCACTCCTCTCAGTACGACCCAAAGTGAGATAACATTTTATGAATATAAAAGCATCTTCACCAGATTATTCTTTCAAGTGTTCATATTTCGGAACAAAATTTTTATTTAAAAAACCCCCATGCACAACTATAAAAAGAGATTTCTGGTTTTATCCCTTTCTTTCTGGAAAGAAAATGAAGATTCCTTTTAGGGAGGGATGAAGGATTACACTAAATTAACTGTTTCTAAAAATGAGGAATCAGCGGCATATTGCATAAGAAACATAGAAGAGTATCATCTGTCTGCCTTCTTTATGCATGTTTTTACTGTCCTTTTATATTGTTCCCAGCATTGTGTGAAAATTTACTGCTATCTGTACTGCACTATTTTCTATTTACAAGGTTTCTTATTAATGGACATACCTCAAAAAACACCCCAAAACAAAAAAAAAATTAAGGCAGAAAACTGCAAGATTCTTCTTATCCTTTTAGATAGGTCACTTAACTCATCTACATGAACCTGCTGTTTTCCAGTAGATCTTGAACCTTACTGTGAAAAATATAGTTAAGGCAAACGGATTTCTCGACCAGAAAAGGTATTATATTGAAGAGGTTGGGAAGAGGGCTTGAAGATATTAGCCAACTAAATTGCACACTACTTAAATGTATGTCACATTATGATTTTTACAGTATTAAGGTAACGTGAAAAGATACAGATTAATACTAAGAATTTGATTAGCTTACCACTTTTCAGAGCCTTTACTGTTTTAAATTACACTGGTCTGTCTAAAAATGTAAAATTGTATATACCACTGTGAGAATAAGTAGTAAGTTAACTGGACTCCTTCCTCTGTCATCTCCTTGAGAAAGCTGTGGGTTATTTCTATCACTCAGAGGTGATGAACAGGCAGCAGCAAAATCAGATGACAAATTCCGATGAAATTATACAGATGTACCATTTTTTTCTCCCCTAGCTAAATTCAGGAGTTCTTTTTGTGGGCTTTGGGATTATAGATCTGGAGCTGGAACAGGAGAAGATAAAGAGCACACAGGGACGCAAATTGGATAACTTTGACATAAGGACAGATAATATAAAACTATAATCTGTTGAATATATAATCAGAGTATTTAAAAGCAGATTTTCCAAATTAAAAAAGAAATAGGCAAGTATATGTCTGTGATAAAATAATTACAGCACATGTTCTACAGCTTTGACAAACACCCCTTCCCCACACCCACTCTTATAAACAAACCCAGTATAGTTGGACTCCAACTGATTAACGTGAATAGAGACACACAGGTTTTAGGTGAGAATTCCCTCACAGACTGAGCTTGACTATCCAAATGAAATAATAGTTCCAGAGTGTATATTTGAACAGTACAAATCTAGTGGCTCTATGAAAATATGTTCAAAATAATTCTGGAAGCCAGAACAATGTAATTTCAGCAAATCTTTATGAATAGTCATTTTTGATTTTATTCTTTCTGTTGTAGTTAGGCTGCATTTTATTGAATTTGCTTTTGAAAAAGCTTTCATGGCTCTATAGAAAGTGGTAAGGCTCCTCTCGGAGGTTTCCTTTCATGCCTGAGACATGAAATCGGAGTAACCAACAAATTGCACGCGTAATTCCAGCATACTGAATGAGGAACAAAGAGAGAGGCAAAAATTGAATCCGCTGTCTTCCTGGCCTTATTGCAGGAGACCACTGAAAAAAAAAAAGAGGAAAAAAAAAGAGGAAAATTAGCTGTTTTCATGCGATTCCCCCGGAAAACTGTACCACCAGCATTTTGTCTATGGGTATGCAGGAGAGGCCGGCGCGCCTCGCATGCCTGTGGTAGATGGATGATACTGATGGCAATCTAACTGGAACATCCTGCCTGAATATGAACAACAGATTTGTCAGTGTGTGACAGGCTGACAGCCCAGCTCCCAGCTGCTTGTCCACTGTTGTTAAATCAGTACCTTGTCTAAGTGTTCAGCAAAGAGGCAATCTGCTTCCTCCATCCGTGCAGGCAGGTTGCCAGTTAAGAAACAAGTATTGGCTTTAGGCTGCAGTGCCATAATGCATTGAAAAGATGCAATCTAAACCTTCGTACGCTCCTTAGGCAACAAAGAGCAGGACTTGGAAGTGCAGGCCCAGACTCGAGACTATCCTTTACAAAACAACAAGAATAACTCCACGGGGGAATCATGAAAGAAACACATGAAGAACTGAAAGCTGTGGACGACTTAATAGAACGTATTTAAGGAGGAAAATATGGTTTATTTTGGTACCAGGGAAGCAAGTTCATGCTACTATAGTCAAGAACGTGCCAGAAATTCCTTTACAACCCTATTTTTAAGCCATTTATAATTCATCAACAGTAACAATTAGCTCTAGGCTGAAATTTCATATGCAAAGATGAAATCCACAAGCACTTGTGGGGGGGGGGGGGAGGAAAAAAAAGAGAAAAACAGGAAAGAAAAAAGCCCTGCTAATGTACATAGCCACACTATGTCACAGCACACAAATAAACAGCTTACTGGTTTCAGGAGATATTTTTTTCTGTGACAAGAAGTTTCCAGCTGGTTTTGGTTCTTTAATTTGGTTGCTACTGGTTGACCATATGAAAAAGGTTTAAAAACCTGTGATGAGAATGAAATGAACTAAGGAAATCACAAATCCTAACATCAGTACTAATATTTTCAGCTTTTGGGTGTGGTGTGCATGCGAGACAACCTCTGAGATGATGCCCAGTTACCCAAGAACCGAGAAGGATTTACACCACCAACCACAACATCTCTTTTGAAACAGTTTTGGTCTGTCAGGTATTTCACGAGGTATATTTAAGAGTCTCTAAACACAGATCTGTACACGAGACCTCTATGGGCTGAGAAAGAGCCATTATGTTCTATCAGATCAATAATCATCACAGTCTCATTTATGTCCTCCGTGTGAGCAAGGCTTCCCAGAGGTGTCACCAGGCACTGTTGTCCTAGGTCAATGTGCAGTCTAGGAGGTTTTACTAAGCCTCACGTTTTGCTCCTGTCCTTGGCTGGAAGCCTTGCCTGGCCTTTCCAACCACTGCTTCTCCCTCAGGGAGAAACGTCATCCGTTGTTTCCCGCACCACGAGGAGCCAGCTGCACCTTCCCACCACCGCTGCCCTTCAGATGCTGCTTACCTTGGGCCAATAAATCATATTCCAGTCCCAAGTATGCAGTCGCATAAACACCGGAGGTTCTTTATGCATCTGTATCTTCTGAAGCATCCTTTCTACCCGGCCCTAGGCCAGGTAAGTATTCCTGTCCAGTGCAATGTTTATAAGCACACATTTCATCTGAAGTCACTGAGATTTAAACACTTTCCCAGTGACAGCCCATCTCTATTTAAAAATTTCTCTAAAAATAAGGAGAATTGTATGCATGTACGCATTTACATATATTCTTGAAAATTACCCATTCCAAAATAATCATACAGGCTTCTAAAATACATTAGTTATAAATTTATCTTGTTCAAAACCCACAATATGGTCTTTAGAAAATAAGGCAAACTGGAGGATGAAAAGATATGTTTAAAAAAAAGCCACTCCAACAGAATAATTGGCTTGTGGAATAATATTTTGCAACCTGTGTGGCCTACGTGGAATAAATAATGGTTCAGAATAAAAGACACAGTTGGCAGGTTTAAGTCTGAATTCTCCTGTTAGTGAGAAAACCATGTCTAATGAATGCTGAAAGAAACTTTAGGTCACATCACACCATCAAGCACGCTGATAGCTAATAAAACAACTACATCTTATGAATAAAAGGAGAAGAAAGTTAAGTTAATATTCTGTTATCACTCCCCCCTCCAATTCCATTATAATTACGAAGTATCCAGTGTATTACGATGCTTCCCATTTCTCTAGCAGATGTGTAAGATTAAGCTCAAAGGCAAGGTACTCAAATTACAACGTTTAAAGTGAGAGCACATCAATTTGTGGTTTCCAAGTGTACTATGGCTGGAGTCATTTTTACGGTTTGCCACAATCTAAAAGGGAAAGGGGGCAAAATATTTATGTAGGAAATGCCCGCTCTGCATCTCATGTCACTGTTGTTGGGATGTGTCATAAAATTCAAACACAATTCTGTGACAATTAGCTTCATAGTAACATATTCGAAATACAGTGCTGCATCCTATGCCAGAAACTATTTTCTGCTTCAGTGTTTTACTATGGATGTACTTTTTAAAGGAGCCAACTACTTTAAACCAAAGCTGCTTTATTTATTCCCCCCCCCACCCCGTGGAAAAGTAGGACATCAATGTACTCAGTTGCTACCCACTAGTATTTTCCCATTTGTGGAAAAAGAGATGTATTATGAAACAGAATCACCAAAGCACTGCTAAAAAGTTCCATTTCTTCATACGCTTCATGTTAGGACTTCCATAAAATACTTGTTTGTTTTACCAGCCTTCTTGATGATTACCTTTAATTAAATTTGTAATTTAATTCTCTTTTTTCTCCTTTTGTCCATCTTTGTAACCTGGCTAGTGGCAGTGAACATCTAAATTGCAGCTTTATTTACAGCTACTTTCATGTTTGTTTCTCAAGGATAATGAAATGAAATGCCTTCAGCAGCTCTGCTTTCACAAGAATTTTTTAAAGCAACTGTGTAAAAAATCATAATATGGTAATTAAATTAGAGGCATTATCTTACTTCTTTATCATGATGCTGATGCTAATGAACAAGTTACTGCAATGTTACTTGCTTGGCCAAAAAATAATAATGGCAAAAATTTTCGACTGAATATTAACCTGACACAACATTTACAGAAATCAGTGGAAAATTTCTTTTGAATCAAATGAGCTTTGGCTATTTTTTTAGGCAGCATATAGTTAAGAATACATAAAATATTTGCATTATTTTATGGAATTGTTTTTTTCCAATTGCCAATCACACACTAAAGCATTAATTTCAACAGCCTGAGACCTGGGGAAAGGAAGAATTCATCAACGGGTCAGATCTGTATCACCAGTAAACCTGTGGCTCCGACCCTGGAGTTTCCTCTCTTCAATACACACATAATCAGGCATAGCAATGTACACCCAGAGAAAACATTCTCCCTTTCCCTCTTGTTGTATTTTTAAATTCAGAGGGAAGAGGGCTTTGTGTGTGGATAACTATTTTTGCCTTCATATTCCCCATCTCAAGATGATTTTCAGTCAGCACGATATTACAAATCCTATTTAACTATGCTTAAGATCTCTCATTTAGAGCTAAGTGGAAGAAGAAAAGGCAAAATTGTCTTTGCAGATGTTAAGAAGAAATTCATTGCAAGCAATCATCATTTAATATCCAGTGCTGACTTTCTGAACAAGTGATTTCTCTAAATAATAAATCAAATGAGTTGGCACTAGCAATAATATCTTCGAATATGAATGAGGAAAACAAGAATATTAAAACAATAGAAACATTAACATACAAACTCCTGCTATTTACGGGAGGGAATGGCAGAGAACAGTGTGAAAAATAGCTGTTGCTTTTATTCAGTGTTGTTGCGATCTGTCAGCAGCAGAGATGACTGCTGTTATGGAAAGAGAGCCAGGTCCTTCCAGACGCCAGGTACCCAGTCCCTTACATCTCAGCCTGCGGCCTTTATTCCTTAAAGAAGAGTCAGCGATGCTGCTGAGCGGTGCATCGGACCGGGCTGTTTTCCTACCCTGCCACCGCCAGCAAGTGCTCACTGCCGTGGCAGGGTGGGCCAGCGGGACGTCCCCACCACAAGCCCCCTCTGTCCCCTTCACCCCGGAGTCTTGCCCCAAGCTCTGCCGGCGCTTCCCGAGAGGATGTTCCTCTGCCTCATGGCCGTGTGGATAAAAATCTGCAACCTGCAACAGAGCCGCGAGCGCATATGGACCCCGGGAGCGGTGTATGTTATTTTGTCACTAACACGCGCCGGCGAGATCACCTGGCAAGTATCGAGACCTCTGAAGGTTTATTTTATCTTTGTCTGCTGTTGCTGCAGGGTATTAGATCTCGTACTACACAGTTGGTTACCCTGTTAACCAAAAGGTGCCACATAAGAAACAAGATCTGGGTGCAGGTTTAGCAAACGAATTCAGGTCATAGATGTGAAGTCCACACCGGGGGAGAAAAAACAGCTGTCTCCTCGCTATTCAAAGCTGATGATGGTACTTTCCAGGTGTCTGCATGCTGGTATAAGCTACGCAGAACTTGGGAAATAGGCAGTGCTTTGGTCTAGCTGGATTTTAACAGCACTGCTATTTCTTTGGTCTGTTTTGTATTTTACATGTGTATTTTGTATATTACATTCTAGATTAATCACATAACTTATGAAAATGGCATTGCCTTAATACATCTGCCATATTGACTAGCTGCATAAATATCAGAGGAAATGACAAATGACAGGTGAATTTGCAGGTCGAAGACACAAGTTCCAAACAAAATGATCAGCAACTTCTAGACTAGCCATCAACCATTTAACTGGTTGAACTACCTGTTATGATCAGTGTAGCCAATTCCTTCAGAACACCATGCTCCTGTGTGCCTTGGCTTTCACAAAGATACCTGTTACGTCTTCTGCTACGCATCTGGATGCCAGCAAATGTAAAGAAAGATATTACGGGGACACTGGTAGCCGGGGTTGACCTAAACTCATTGACTGCTCTTGTGTTTGGGCTAGATTGAGGTTACACCTTGAAGCCATCGCAGAAAAGGAAACACAAAGTGATGTGCAGACAACCACCGCATAGGAACAATCTGGGTTTTCTCTGGGAGAACAGCGTTACAGAAAGACAAAATGACTTCACGGAGGTCCCAGTGAAAGCCTGGTGTCACCTCTAATGAAATCTTCAAAACAGTCCTTGGAACACCACGTTACCCATGCAAAAATGCGGTGGCTTTGAGAATAGGAACAAAACCCCTTACTTACTACTTGGGCGTCAAGAAGTGAGAAACTGTTCCGCAGATAAGTGCCGTTTACCTGAGCCGACCGACACGTCCCTGATGCGCTGCAGGAAAAGGGCCGGAGGGCACCCAGGCAGCCCTGCCCCGCTGCAGAGGCTACGCAGCAGCAGCAGCGATGGTGCTTCCCAGCTCTGGGGGCCGCGCCAGCCTCGCATTTCTTTCTGACTGACCCAGACCTCTCTGCTGGAGCTAGCACAGGTGGGGAAGCTGACTACTGCCTACTCTATCGCTAACATGAAGGTGGTGTAGTTTTAATTCCTGTTGTTGAGCTCTGTTTTAGTGACCTTATAGCAGTTCCTGGTACAAGAGCATTTTTTTTTATTATCAACAAGTGATTTTAAGGACCCTTGAGATAACTGCACTTCATCTTAATTACATATGAAGTACATCCACATCCTTGCTATGCTTCCAGCTTTATTGGAATTTGCTGTGGCTTTCTCCTTGCCTTCTTGGGGTATTGCCTACACAATTCCACCTAATATGGATATGTCTAAAAGATAAAAAATGTAGGACTTTTGAGTAAACCGCAACATCCTAACTTTATTCAGCATCAGACAGTAAGGGAAGATGTTTTATAGCAGCACATTCCTACAGGCTGATGTTCCGGACCCTACAATCAAATGTGAGGCTGTATTTGGAAGCAATTGTACCAGATGGCTGCATATTATGGAAGGTTCAGTGCCACTAAGAAATTCAGGATGATAATAATAATTAAAGAAGGACTTCTTCATAATTTCGCTCACGGCAAAAATATGGTCTTTTTAAAGGTGATGACCAAGTATTATTCAGATTTTAACAGCCACTTGGGAAGCTTGTTTAAAGTCAGGCTACAGCAGCATGCGGCTACATCTAACACTCTGCCTTGTGTGTGTAAAGCAGCAGGAAATCTTCAGTCTGAACGGGATGGAGGGCAAACAAGGCAGTGATTCGCCAAAGCTGAAATCTTTGCTTTGTTGTACACTGTTTTTCTGAGTGTGCACAGATCATCATACTGAGTAGCTGCTGAAGGCTGAAATAAAAAATTCTTCTGGATGGCATTCCAGTTTAAACGCTGCTTTTTCAGTATGCACACATGCACACACAGGCAGAGAAAATACAGCAAGTCCATTTTTGGAACACCCCCCACATCATTTCAAGACAACTGGGACAACAACAGTTTTGTTGGTGAGTCACATGAGAAAGTCTGCTCAGGAGGGACACAGCAGCCCTGCCACAACGAACAGAGAGGAGGGCTCACTTCTTGTGGGGCAGATGTTGCCGTAGCCATAGATGTGGACACAAGTGAGTGCAGAGGAGAGGGTGGTGGTGGATGGATATGTCATCTCGTAGGCTGTGCACACGCCCTTCACTCTGGGAAAAAGCAAGCACCAGCACTGGGATTTCCAAATCCTACTATGTACCTACACATATTGTTGAAGACTTTGAATACTTGCACAGGGGATGTTCCTTCCGTGGCAGAGGAACAAGTGTTCCTCGTCTGCTGTTCACAAGCACTGTGTTACGATATTCAGAAGGGATTTAGAAGGTAAATTAACAAAAAATTGCACATACTTCATGCTCCGAGATTGAACTGAGCGTTCAAAACCTTAGCAAATGCACTTACTGCATCTGAACTTCAGCCAAACTGCAGCAATTTATCTTGCAGATACATCTCCCAAGATGTGCTTCTTGTAGCCATTTTGCATACTTACCACTGCTTTACCCAGAAGCACATGAAAACACCTTTTAGGAGAAAGTTAGTCAATGCTAAAGTGATAACAAAACTCAGTTAGGGGCAGAGAACTAGGAAAGTGACTTCATGACAATAACATGGAAAGGGTATTTTAGACTCTTCCAAGACACCTGCTGTAAAACCACAGAAGAATATAATTCAGATCATGTCATGCAGTTCCCTCTGAAATCTTGAGCAACAGCTCTTCCACTCATCACCCCACTTGAAGTCACTGCACCACTCACTGGCCACCTCCATGCAGTGATGCCTAACAAACTCGAAGTTCATCTTCAAACATCCAAAGTAGCAGAGCATCTATCACTGCCTCCCAGAGATTTGCCTTTTTACGTATTTGCTCTCCCACTACCAGAAAGTTTGACCCACACTAAAGTTTCCTTTTGAAATCTTTCATTGGTACCAGTCTTATCAACAGCTATTATATACATTCAGGACTTACCAACAAGGAGGAGAAAAGTGAAATAAATACAGTGCAAGGTTGAGGAAGAGAACAATACCAGTCATTTAAGTAATATTTACATGTGATAGTATCAGGCTTGTTGTAGCCATAAACTGAACAACTGATCCCAAAGTGTAAACCTTTAAATGATTACATGACGGAGAAGTGCAGGCAGATACAATTTAATCAGCTGAGACTAGATCCAGCTGAGGTCTGGTTGCTTAGATTGCTGGTACCTACTTACATTTATGATGTATTTGAATAAAAACGGCTGAAAAAAAATCAGGCTAGATTTTGCCACAGGTAGATGTTTAGTAGGGGCCTAATTATCTTCCTTTGTGAGAGAATTTCGATTAACCGCCTTCATTAACTCTCTCCTCCAGAACACAGTGTCTAACGTGAAGGCTGGCCTAGCACCATGCGGCACCATACTGAGGCATATCCAGAGGTGGAGCTTTCAAACCTTTCTTCCCTCGGAGGCACGTGCAATCTGTAGGTGGCCATTTCTGCAACCAAGGTAGTTAAATGCAGTTCAGGGAGCCTGCGCCACGTCTGGTAGGGCCCCCTTCGGGGACAGAGACGTCTGCTCGTGGGGGCTCCATGCAAACTTCCCAGGTGCTCCCTTCTCTGCCCCCGCCCCCGCCTGAAGCAGCGGCAAACCCACCCTAAAGTTGAGAAGACAACATCTCGTGAAAACAATTTGGACACCAAGGCTTTATGAAGCAGACAGGTTTACAAAGCCGTTTCTTTTCACCTCTGTAACGATCAGGAATCAATTGCACAGCGTTCTGCTAATAAATGGATGTATTTTCACATCACTCCTTTCCTTGTGCCTTCCCACTGAGGAAGATGGAGCTTCCCATATTTTAGAAAATGCTTCATGTATGAAACCCATTGTCAAAATTGCAGCTACCTGGGGTTTCGTCAGAACTTGCTTCTTAAATTCATCACCTGCCCCCAAACTTTTTAAAAAACTTTTAAGAAGGTGTAACAGTTGCAACTCACAGTTTACATGTGGTACTGACCACCTTTTTCTTTGTTGCACCAGATCTCCAGTAAGCAAAGCTTCTTCTATTTCTCATAAATGTACAGCTTGCAATAGGGTACAGCTGTGAGATATCTTTCTCAGCAATATTGATGGGTTGATGTCCTTTTACAAACAAGTACTTCAGAAAAGACTTAGCTGAACAGTCCCAAATGTTTATATTTAAAATACAGAAATTCTTGAACTGTATTTACTTCATATATATTTTTATGGAAAACCTGCTTATTTAAATACACTGCACACACTGAATTTCCTGGTTATGAAAAAAGTGAAGAAAAATACTATTTGCTTTTAGGTAATCGGATTCTGTGGGATCTAATCCTATATCCTATTTATGGCTGTGCTAGCTATTCAAAATTAAAATGAACCTTTCATCCGTGTGTATCATAAATGGGCATTTATCAGGATTATATGATTTTGCAATCCATCTGAATATGTAACCAGAATTTGTTTTCTTTCTGTTTCACTATGTAATTACCATGCAACAATAACAAAAGTGACATGTTTGAAGAACAGATAAAATGCTGTAAATTGGCCAGTAATGGTGATATTTCCTCATCTTCTGAAAAACCCATTTATTCTCTCTCTCAACAAATCAAGGCATTGTCAGCCCATACTCATCTTGTGGCCAGAGGGGCCCTACCAATTTCTAGATGTAAGTGAATACTGGAATGCAGATGAGGGCTACTAACTAAGGCTTTCAACCCAGGCAGCTGGTCTTAGCTTGCCTCAATTTCTAAATCATCCATAATGGGGCCAAGACCTCCGAAGCACTAAAAAGAGCGAGCTGACATGCTGGACAAACTGTTAATTTTTTCCTGAAGAAGCCGCTATATTGCACATCTGTCACTGCTGTGCAGACAATTACTCACCGAGTCGAAAAAAATCTGCTGCTTGTTTCTAGTGTAGTTGTTAACAGGCGTAATGGAGAAACACAAGAGCGTGAGAGCCGTGACAGGAAGGCTTCTCGGCCTTCTCCCTCGTTTTGTAAAGTTGTATTTAGAAATTAAAACATTTGAAAGCATTCACGGTCCGTGGAGTGCAGGGTCTGAACTGCTGCCATTAAACCCGTATGTTAGGTCACCTGATATTCTATTGCTGTATTAGAGGTGCAAGTTGCAAAAAAAATTTTGTACTTCAACTACTAACTGCCTTGGAAATCTGCCTTTCTAAATTCTTGCTTTGCTCTGGAACACACACGGGTAAGATTTTCAGACACCGTCATTGCAAAAAGAAAAACACAACATGCAAGACAGATGAGAACAAACCTACTGAACGTGCTATTTTTCATGCTACATTTCTTAAATACCTATTGAAATTAACATGAAAAAATGCCCAATTGTAAAACATCCATAAATTTTAGCCCAAGAGGTGCTCAAACCATAATTAATAATTGTTCTGAGCCAAGTGCGGAAAATGGTTGCCAGAGGTCCAAAGCTGGGGCAGCCAGTCAGCCAGCGCTTGGCCCTGGAGAGCACGGGGAGTAGAGCACAGGACGACCCAATGGGTATGAGAACTATTCTGGTGGGGGCTCATAATAATATTGATCAAAGTTGGTAAAGGAATCCATAAAAATCACAACCTTCAACCACAATAGCTACACCGGTCATTACAAGTTTAGCGTAAATTTGCATAAAATATCAACCACAAAGAGGCTGACCGAGGGAATGAGTTTACTATTTTAATTGCTAAATCAACATACAGAATGATGAAAACATCAGCAAGCGCTATACCAAACCTTCCTGGTGGCAGGAAAACCTTGGGACGGTACCTGCTGCTGGTCTGCAAGCTTCTTCACACTGGTTTAAGAGGTTAGGTGACTCAGGCGCCGACCAAAGCACGGTTCCAGGCCCAGTTCTGCCAGCCCCAAACTTTCAGAAGTCTTGACTCAGAACTCCCAATCCATCAATTCATAATTTCAATTTGAAATAATTAAACACATTAAGAAAATAAAATATTACCTTCATGGTTCTTGTTCCCTTGCTCTGGCACAGGAACATCAGGCATGGGTGATGTACTCCAGGTGAAGCTTTGCAAGATAATCACAGAATCACAGAATGGTAGGGGTTGGAAGGGACCTCTGTGGGTCATCTAGTCCAACCCTCCTGCCGAAGCAGGGTCACCTACAGCAGGCTGCACAGGACCTTGTCCAGGCGGGTCTTGAATATCTCCAGAGAAGGAGACTCCACAACCTCCCTGGGCAGCCTGTTCCAGTGCTCCGTCACCCTCAGAGGGAAGAAGTTCTTCCTCATGTTCAGACGGAACTTCCTGTGCTTCAGTTTGTGCCCGTTGCCCCTTGTCCTGTCGCTGGGCACTACTGAAAAGAGCTTGGCCCCATCCTCCTGACACCCACCCTGCAGATATTTGTAAGTATATATTAGGTCCCCTCGCAGCCTTCTCTTCTTCAGGCTGAACAAGCCCAGCTCCCTCAGCCTCTCCTCAAAGGGGAGATGTTCCAGTCCCCTCAGCATCCTTGTAGCCCTCCGCTGGACTCTCTCCAGTAGCTCATCTTTCTTGAACTGGGGAGCCCAGAACTGGACAGAGTACTCCAGATGAGGCCTCACCACGGCAGTGTAGAGGGGAAGAAGAACCTCCCTTGACCTACTGGCCACACTCTTCTTGATGCATCCCAGGATCCCATTAGCTTTCTTGGCAGCCAGGGCACACTGCTGGCTCATGGTTAACCTGTCGTCCACCAGGACACCCAGGTCCCTCTCCACAGAGCTGCTCTCCAGCAGGTCCACCCCATGCCTGTACTGGTGCATGGGGTTGTTCTTCCCCAGGTGCAGGACCCTGCATTTGCCTTTGTTGAACCTCATCAGGTTCCTCTCTGCCCAACTTTCCAGCCTGTCCAGGTCTCGCTGAATGGCAGCACAGCCTTCTGGTGTATCTACCACACCTTCTATTTTGGTGTCATCAGCAAACTTGCTGAGGGTACATTCTAACTCTTCATCCAGGTCGTTGATGAAGAAGTTAAACAAGACTGGGCCCAGTACTGACCCCTGGGGGACACCAGTAGTTACCAGCCTCCAACTAGACTCAGCGCCGCTGACGACAACACTCTGAGTTCTGCCATTCAGCCAGTTCTCTATCCACTTCACCGACAACTCATCCAGCCCACACCTCCTGAGCTTCCCTAGGAGGATATTATGGGAGACGGTGTCGAAAGCCTTGCTGAAGTCTAGGTAGACAACATCCATGGCTCTCCCTTCATCTACCCAGCCAGTCATGTCATCGTAGAAAGCTATCAGATTGGTCAGGCATGATTTCCTCTTGGTGAATCCATGCTGACTACTGAAAATACAGAAACAGAAGTGGTGTCTTTCAGCAAAACACACGGTATTATGGGACAATCCCAGAAGATTATGTAGCACATGATCACAGGGCCTCATTTGAAGCCAAAAGCAACAAAAATTTCAAATTTGTTTTTAAGGAAGATGGGTTGATACCAATTTGCCGACCCAGAGGAAAGGTCTGTAGTGGGAGGGAAAGGGCAGCCGAGAGCGGGATGACAACAATATCCCACATGTTCTGCAGAAAAATTAAAAAACCATCGAGGAATGCTGTTCTGCAGCAGAGCGGGTGGTGTCTGAGAACTGGAGCATGATTTATGCTGTCTTACAACTCAAAGGCAGAAAACAACTCTAATGGACAGATAAAACCAAGAGCAGATCATAGCCTTGGCAGCTAGTGGCACTGTCTTGCTGGAGAGAAACCTGGACCTACTTAAAACGTCAGCGGTACAATGTAATGTGTCTGTGCTTAGCAGGACACCAGCAGGAGCCTCTGCGATTCACTTGCCAGCTGATTACATATTACCATAAACCTGCTAAAAACCCCAGTATTTGTTACCAATTGACTCCAAGAAAACCTCAGCAAAATCCAAACACTTTCAGGAAAACTTTGGCTAAAAATTAAATTTTTGTCACAAAACTGACATCTTAAAATACCACACAGATTACAAGTTTGGGTTAAAAATCAAAGCAGAGTAAGAGCATATCTCATTTACCAAAGTTAACAGTGCAGCTTGCGTCACTCCAGAACAGATTTTAGTATTTACTTGGACTGGTTGTGAAAAATGGGTGAAAAATGACACAGAAAGGAACAAAATTTCCACCTGTGCCTGCAGCAACTCCTGCCTGATCAGTAGGTGATGCCCGTAGCTGCAGGCTGGCCACTTCCAAGGCACCGCCAATTTAATGCTTCCTCTGAAAACTCCTGCTTGAAGTGACATCCAAAGTGATGAAATCTCGAAAGAAAACCCAGAGTCTTGATTTCTGGGGGACTGTGACCTCACACACCTCACATGGCCATGCAAGGTCAGACTTTCAGTCTACCTATTTGTTTCTGCCCAATTTAATTTAATTGCATTCATTTACCACGCATCTGATCTAACAATACATTTTGCGAATTCTGTCTTCACTTGCTGGTAGCATCTTCTCTCGCGAAGGATCCAAATGGTCTCAGCCCACTGAGGCCGCATTTATAACACCTACAGTAGCCAAAGAGAAGAACGGCTGACTCGGAGCAGCCAGAAAATTTTGGCCAAGACCCCACATCATTTCCTCTTCCACCTGCCTTTGTGCCCTGACATTCTCCCTTCTCTTCATCACTATTTACTGTTAGAAATAGCTGCTGAATGTGGCCCCACACGAACAAAAGAAGAGCCATCATTCATTGCATGCTTCAGAAACTGCCTTTTACCCAGGGAAATTTCTTCAGACTATTTCTCTCTAAAGGTATTTTTCAGAAACAATTAGGATCACAAAGGTAGTACATAAAATGTCACAGAATTTTTCTATGGCTTGAAAAATAATTATCAGCTTATTTGCATTGTTAAACGTTAATTAGCTCTGAATGGTAATTTTTTTTTAACATTGTAATACTTCAATTTCTCATTACAAAATAATTTCAGCTCTATTAATTAGTTCTAACAGTAACTCATAGTAATGGATGACACCTTAAGTGAGCTATTAACTGCACTTTACCACTGATTATGAAGAAGACAACTAAAAAAACCCGACTAGGTTTACATAAAGACAGAATATGAAACAATACATTGCAGATTTATTGACCTTCGTAGAAGCAGCTCATCCCTTTTAAGTAACACGGGCTTAGCAGAACCAGCAGCTTTGTCACACTTCTGTGAGGTACGTGGGGTGACAATTTAACAAACGGCCTAACATTTAACTATTGTCTTCGTAATTTTATGCACTCGCCATTCTCTACAGAGATCTACACCTCTACGCATGTTCATGTGTTTGCTTGTATAGATGCACTCAGGCAAATACCTTTATTTTCACAGCTACACAGTAAAACATAATTTTATTTTAGTTTTGCCTTTTTGCTTCGCCAGGTCCAAAGGCAGCGCAGGAATATGGTTCTGGCCAAAATTCTTCGAACCCCTGCTATCCTGGATGGTGACAAAATCCACCGCAGCATCTTGCCCTCGCCGTGACATCGTAACCTTTTTGTCACAGTCCAGTACAATTAGTCCTGCAGTGGTTCATTTGGAACAATCCCCACTTACTTTTTGGTTGAATATGGAGTCTAGATCACATATAAGAGTAGTCTGATTCTAAGAAGTGGATTTTTTTCCTCTGGAGACATGAATTTTGCACACCATAGTGCAAATTCAGATTTTATTCTATTAAATCTAAGCCGGAGAGGGAGAGTCACAACCAGAGGCAGCCGACCCAATGCAAAGTGCCGCTATTACCAGCTCTCCAGAATGCCCGAGAAGCATTTAACTCTTAAGACTTGAAACCAAAAGCACAGAGTTGAAAATCTGCACAACTGTAAATGCAGCTGGAGAAATTCTTGTGCCCTCCACCACAATATTCTGGAAGAAAACAGCCCAGTTTGTGCAAGACAGAAACCAGTGGGAGTATGGTGAACATTAGTGAGGTCTTTGAAGGAATCAAGGAGCTAAACGCAGAAACTTTTTACGGGAGGAAAAAACAAAAACCATTAGTCCTGATTCTTCAAAGAATCTCCTCACACCACTTTAATCTACCTTATAGCACAATATGTTGAAAACACATTATAGGTAATTTCCAAGGAAGTTAAACGAAAAAAATTCACAGCTCATTAAAGCAGAAAACAAAACTGGAAATGAACAAGCAGGGAGCAATCTGAGGTCCACCCCCAACAGTCAGAGGTGCTTCAGAAGATGATGGAGGAACTTCGAGAGCTGACAAACGTAGAACAAGCTGACTAAGCTGACTCACTGAGAAAGTTTGAAGGATTCAAAGCGGTAGATGTACAAGAAGTTTAACTTACCTCCCTTATGAAAACTGCCAGTATCCTTCAAATGCGGGTCCAAACGTGGAGTCTGTTTTGCCAAACGCTTCGACTCAATATCTTGTGGCACTGAGTTTCCTGTCTCGTGTTTCTTAATTGCTTACAATAGTAGTTTAAAAGAAACTTAAAATTACTTATTTCTTGTTGTTCTTTTCTCATATGATAGCTTTCTTTTTGTACATTGGAGAAAATATTACTTGGGACATCCACATTTTCCTTCTGTGCACTTCTAGTGCATGTTTTCCCTTGCTCATCTGCCCCCATATTTAAGAGAGATTTCAGATTTCTCATTGAATCATAGCCTCACAAGTGACTTTGATCCCCTCCATTCTCTACAATTCTTTTCTGCTATATACTTTTTGAATTGAAAACATTTTATATTTTTTTCTTCCCCTTTTTCCTGTTACTTTGCTGGAATGAAAGACAACATAGCACATACAGAATCAACTCTTCAGTACTGGACTGACTGCCTGATGGTGCCAACCGTGGCCCGGACAACCCAGTGTGAGCGGTTCGTTGTGTGTTATTTTGAGCTGTGCAAAACAGAGATCCTGGCCTGGACCGGCACCCTGCCTCCCTGTGCAGCTGGGACATCCATGTTTGGTGCTGGAAGGACAGACACCAAGCACCAGCCAACCTGTGCACTACCGCAGCCAGCCAGGTGCTCTAAGGGAACACGGTGCTGAAGATGGGCCAGCACAACCCAGCAAAGGGGAAGGTGACTGCAGGAGGCTGTGGGAACGCTGATGCCATGGAACATTCAGGACCCGTATCTTTTATGAGGAAGGAATTTAAGGCCCCAGTGTGCAAACACTTGCATGCAATGCTTATTTTTAGACCTACGAAGTACTTCACATCCTGAAGTCAATAGAGCTATTTATGTGCAGAAAGCATTACATATCTTCCAGTCTTCAACAGCTCGGGGCCACGGGAAAGACAACATAACAGCCTGCCCAGGCTAAAGAAATTTCAAGTTTTCAGCATCAAAATCTCTTAAAACAACTGATGAAGGCAACAGTAGGCCATTCATAAAATTGGCCTGGGGAGGCACTGCAAAACAACTTCACCAGACTAGCAGAAATGATAGAAAATCTTGAGTGGCATCACTTTGCACACAGATGAGATTACACTTTAAGAGTGAAAACATTGGGTGTAATCACTTAAAACACATACAGGTTTACGCTTTTTCAGAAAAATGGAAAAATATTAAGGATGAAAGACAACACTAACGACAAGGCGCAATTAAACTCAGCATATGTATGATCAAATATTCTGAAAGATACAAACTCTTTTATAGGTTAGTAGATACAACTTCTATCAATCTATGCTGGTAAAGCTTTTACATAGTTGTTTCAGCAAAACCCCCCACAAGACAAGCAGAATATCCATGCTGAAATTGCTGCACCTCCTCCAAGATTTTTTGCAGTATAGAGAGGTCATTAAAAAAAAAAAATCCAATCTTAAATACTGTACCTGTAAAAAAGCCCCACTTGTCCACAACAAAACATTTTCCAGGGAAAATTCACAGCAAAATCATAAAACAATCTTTATAAATGCCATTTTTTCTTTTAACATTTTACATTAGCTTTACAACTGGAGTACAGGTCAATACAGAAATAATGTAGACTGTGTTTTCTCAGACTGAATACACACAAACGGCCCTGAGGTATGGGGCTCTATTGTGGGTAACTCAGTTCTGCAATTGCTGTGGTTAACTATGCCATTGCTCCCGACAACTCTGCTAAGGATGAAAGTCTAATTAAAAAGTCTCTTGACTTTAGAGTAAGAGGGAAGGGATCCTCATTTCTGATACGCCTTTACTGAAACTGCCCTGGGAGCGTGGGGAGAGGGAAACTAAAACAAAGGCTGTGTGAGTTCTCCTTGGAGGAGCAGCTTTGGAGAACTGTTTGAAGAGAAAGCACAAGGTCCTGTCACAGTTATCAAAGTATACACATACTTAAAGAGTGAAGAGAACTTGTATTTAAACATCTTAGAAGTATACGATAACAGAAGTACTGCAAGCATCTTAAATGAGGCATTTCCTGACGTCGTGGTGTAAAGTTTTCAGCTGGATAATAATAATGTAGAAAAGAAGTACTAGCCAAAAGGTACATATAAGGTAGTATAATAGCTTTAGCATAATACGCATCTGCTTGGTGCAAGATATTAGCAACCCTAATTACATTTTCGGAAAGAGCATGCTTTTGTACTCACCTGTGCAATAACAATGCTACTGAAAAGGGTAGTTTAAAGACAAGAACATACAATACCCACAAAGAATGGATTCCATGAATTTTATTTCATCTTGCATTTGCGTTCTTAAAGCAAAGCGTTCTGTACATATTATTCAGCTATTTACTGCCATTCTACACCCATTATTGGCCTAATTGCAGAAAGACAGATGCAGGGACAAACTTGTTAAAATGAACACATTGATAATGCTTCTCTGGCTGACAAATATTTATTTAAAAATAAGATACTGCTCATGGGTTTCTTTTATTGGCAGTTAACGGCTCAATTCACAGAACTGTGAGACATCATGGAACATGTAGCAAAACGAAATGCTGATAATACTTAAGGTCTCTTCACTAAACATTCTGCAGAGGAAGAACACTATGGTAACTGCTGAGCTACTGATTAATCAAACACCTAAATGGAAAGAATCTGGCAAGTGGTGAATGGTAACTTTTAGACACAAGATGATCCCATACTTATTTATGTAGGCAAAAAAAACCTTCAGTGTCACAGCCATTAAGAATTATTATCTGAAAATACCTGTACATGTGTTTTAATATATTGTGAGCCAGCTTTATAGCAGGTATCATAGTATGACTGCAAGTTAGGTATGGGGAAGAACTGATGGGGGGGGAAAAAAAAATCCAAGTACTCTGACTTGTTTAAGCGCCAACTAACATTGCAATGGCTTAAAAAAAAACCACCAATGCATTTTTGTCTTGTTTCTTAACACTAGTTTTAACTCTGCAAAATCACACCGCTGAAATATCTTTAAAACTACTTCTGTGAGATACGGAAAAACTGAAATTAAATGAATAGTGTGAGTCAGAATGGGAATTTTACCACAACAAAAATATCTCAAACCACTACACTAAAATATTTTAATAAATCAGTTTGTTCTGCAGCCTCTAACAGATAAAGTTGGCTGTCAGTTGTGGCATCTATGAGAATATCTGCTGGAAAACAGACAAAGTATATTTATATCAAAATCAATTTGACTAGTCTTAATGTCTAATAGTTTCTCACTAACAGACTGATTTAAAACAAAAAGTTGTAAGATTTCCAAGTACACTAAATACTTCTTCCATTATGGTTGTTTACTAGGTTGGCTGCTTCACTGTATCTGTATGAATGGATGAATAAGGAGCTGAATGGACTAAAGAGGTTTTCTCTCAACATGTATCCATTATTTCCCTCTTATCTTTTTAAAACAGGAAATATTTTCAAGTACTTTTGGAGCTGCAGACTGATTTCTCGAGGAACTACTGCTACACAAATACTTCAAACAAGTGTTCTGTGTGCCACACTTGGAATTTCCGGCCCAAGATACGTCGATGCTGTAACCAAAGCACAACAATGGAATTTTAACAGAGAATGAATATACCTTTACAGTGTTGCAAACAGAGCTAGAGAACAACCAGAACTTAAAGATTCACTTTCACAATTCACATATTAAAAATTATTTTAAGGAATTTTTGATTGTGGTGTACAATACAAAGAGGTCTTTAGAATTCACTTGCCCTCAGTAGCACATTGCATTGAAAGAATGGGAACACGCCACATAAATTTGTTATTGTAAATAACGCTTACACACATGGGCACCTCTGCTAGCTGCAGAATTTCAGGCTCTCAGCCCTTTGTAATTATGTAGCCCTGAAATTCTTTGGCTATGGAATGTATTTAATTCAGTTTAGTTGTGCAAGAGATATTGAAGTGGCGAACTCACTTTATGCTACACCCCAAAACCTTCCAATAAAAAGTGTATACGTTGATTATAAATCCCAAGTTTGTTTAAAATTTAGTATCATTTCAAAAAGCAAAATCACACAATCATATCAAGTATTTAAACAGCAATAAATAGTTCTCCTGAAACTCAGAGAACACGTGCATTCAGCTATCATTAAAAACAATATCAGGTACTGACCTTTTACTCTACACTACGTTTATGGTGAAACAACGTTTCCAAACTGACAGTACTCACAGCGGACAGCATGAACATTTCTTTTAAGGAAACTGAATGCTATAATGCTGCTACTTCTTCTTTTCCTAGTAACGTTTTTCTGGAAAAATGGGTGAAGCTGAGAGAAAAAGAAAAGTAATAAAAACTCTTCTTAAAATTCATCACTATGTTTCACAGTCACATGAAGGAAGCTGAGCTCTTTTTATTCTAAGGAAATATCTTTGAAAGCATCTGGAAGTATTTTTCTCTGCAGTTGGGGAACAGAGGAAGGGAGAGATCCTTCTCTCGAAGAAAAAAAGACTGGAGAATCAAATCCTCTTCCCTCTGCAGTCAGGGTAAATATTGCCAGCTACTACAGGGCGGGGGGTGGGAGGGCTGTCAGGATTTTCTTAGTCCATGTGAACAACAGTTTCCTTCAGCCCTGTCATTTAAAATTAAAGTGGAATTTGTTTTATACTGCAGACCAATAAGTACCCTAGGAGCTTGATTGGTTGGTGCTTAATGAAATTGCTTCTGCTGACATCAGATACATTAGGATACTGATTAAAACACTTAATGATGCCTCTTGATTTTAAATTGCTAGCTTAGATTTGCGAGATGCCATCAAAGTATCTTTTTCCTTCCTTTTCCCCACCTTAATTCTGCTTCTCCTCGCCCTTTTTCTGTTCATGATCCTTAAAGGTTGTGGCTCATTGGCACCAGCACGATCATGAACCAAATGATAACACGACGTTGAACACTGCAATGTTTAAAATATGCCAAAACCCAGAATACAAACACTGAAAGACAGTCATCTTTAAAACACAATTTCCTGGTTCAAAGCTCAAACTATTTTTAAATGTGGAAACACTGAGGATTATTAATATAAAGGGAAATCCAAAGTCAGAATAAACTTCAAGTTTTTAAAGTATTTACTGAAAAAAGATAATCCTGTAAATGCAAAAACAAGTATAAAAGCTTTACTTTTAAGCTTGAATGCGGAAGACAGTGATACATGGCCAGACAACAGCATTCCTATGACAAGAAAGCCATTTTTCATGCTCTTATACAAAATTGCACACCCTATCACCTTCCAGTGGGAAACGTGTGTATCTTATGGGCAAAAAGACAGCTTATCCTCAAATATTGTTAAACACTAGAAATACCAGGTTTGGAAACTTTGCCTGAAAAGGGGGAAACACAGTAGCTGTAAAAATCTTATCAAGACACTCGAGACAAAATTATAGTTACAAAAAAAAAATTGCTTACATACTAAAACCTGCTGTGTCAGAAACTTTTATGAAAAAAAGTGAATACACTGAATTTTATGCTTAATACAAATTTTAGGACCTGAGCAAATAAAAAAGTAGGAGTTTTTGTACATTTTAGCACCATTATAAAGTTGGACTCAAATGCCGGTTCTGTCACTGTGGCTGTACCTTGCAGCTGGTGTAGCTAATGTGAAGCACATTGACTTCAGTGATCTCTGAGAGAAGAGTAACTGGATTTGCCGATCACAACACATAATATGTTTGCCTTTTTTTTTTTTTTTGTCTTTTTAAATTAATTTTGAGCTTTACTTTTATCGGGCAGCCAGAGTGCATTTCTGTCAGCTAAGTCCAAGTCCGAGTCCTTTTGGTCTCTGGATGGCTCGTATTGGCTCTGTTATCCCTTTGCCGTCTGGTCCAAGGCCTGTGCCAGGGGTCCAGCCCATACTCTGAAGCATTCTGTTTCCAATGTTGCTTTCTGGGATTGGTTGGGTGTTTTCACCTACAAGCCCTGAGATTAAAGAAACACACAGCATTAATCAGCACTGCCTGCCATGTGGAGCAGAGCAGGATAATCTCCCTTAAAGCTTTAAACCTTCTTATTCTCCTAATTCATCTAATAGGTTGCTAGAACAGGCTGTCTTTGCACACGTTGACCTCCTGACTATGTATGATTCTAAATAATACAGTCTTACACTTTGCTTTATCTTTAACGTTTTTAAAGACTCACTCAGTTTTCAAGTACGACAAATATTGTCACCGATCTTTTATATTCCAATATAGTGGGCTTTCCACCACTCTCAAAGAACATGCATCACCTGCACAAGTTTACCAATACATAGGCAAGATTACCTGAATTTCTTGTCCTATACAGTTACTAAGCCGAGGTACATCACAGTATCACAACCATCTTTCCATTCTTAGCAATATTTATCAATGCTCAAGATCTCTTTCAACAAAACACAACGAATCATTTCTGATTAAACAATTACAGTTGCTACAGAAATAGTGGTCTAGGGGTCTAATATTCTGAAATTCAGCTATACCTCTACTTAGTTTCTCTTTTACTGAATGTTGTAAATTTTCTTTCGGTATTTTCAGTGCCATTAAGCGTTGTTTACACTTTTCTCTCCATACCACCAAGATCTCTGAGAAACGCTGCAAACATACTGCAGAAAAGATCACCAGGATTGCAAGTGTGAATAGAACAGATTCATTCCTTTAATAACAATTTTTTTTCCCCATGAATGCACCATAAATAAAAAGTGAACGTCAAGTAACAAAGCTGATTTTTCCCTTGTCAACCAAACTCTTCAAGCTTGAGTTTGGAGATGATGCATGGATAAACTATCCCATATATAACTGTCTTGCATGAGGGATACAAATTATATTTATTTCAAGAATCTGCAGTAAAACTTATCAAGTTACACAATACAATCAATTTTTAAAAGGGCTGAAGGTTTGGAATTAATATGAGCAGTTGCATGTAGGTAGCTCGATTTTATTTTCAGCTTTGCTCAATGTCTCCCTTCCCCCTGACAACAGAACAAAAAAACCCCCACCACGTGCCAGCTTCAAATATTATCCATTTAACTTTTTACCTAATTATTCTGGTGTGCTACCTTCTGAAAAAAATCTGTAGAACGAGGCTATGGGTTTGTGTTTTGGATACTCTAATGTCTTCAATCAAGAATTTATGATTGACAAGCAGCTGGCTCATCATTCTATTAACTTACTAAGCAAGAACACAAGAAAAGTTGAACATGCACTTCTGAAAAGCCTCATTTAACACACACACATACAAAAAAAGCAAAGCCCCACAGTGGAAACTGCATACACAGACAGAAGTTCAAAATGAGAGGTGCACATTAAAAACCTCATCATGGTTGTGATGATGAATTTACAGTACTCCAGCACTACCTATAGATCTGTTCATATTCAGTAAAATGCTGGCTACATAAAAGCTAGACAGCTTTCTAGTATCTCAGCTCCTGAGTCAAAGAAAGAGGGAAATGCATTGAGAGAAGGCATCCTTTAATACTAGTTTGAAGCTATGCTTAATGCTGGCTTAAAACAAAGGCTTTTAAGTCAGCAGCCTCCAGTCCCCGAGAGGGCTCCTCTTGAACTGACCAGCACAAAATTCAATGTCCAAGACTTCCTTTCTTTTCAGGCCCCCACAGGCAGAGGCAATTTTCATAGAGATGAGTCCCTGACACTGCCTGGCATACACAACAGAGGCTTTGCAACCTGCTTAGCTATGCTTTCCAGCTCAAAAAAAAGGGGAAGAAAAAAGGCTATTGTTCAACAAAAGTTCTGGTAAACCTCTCGGGCAAAATCCTGGAAATGTGTTTTGGTCCACTTTTCACAAGTGATGGTAAGAAATGGAGCATTGCTCTAATGAACGTCTGTGGAACAATTAAGGGGGAAACTTGAAAGGGAAGAAAGATCCAACAAATCTGCCAAGCAGGAAAGATCCAGGGTGAGAGTATATTTCATGACATCTGAGAATTGGAAATATTGAACTATTCACAATGCTGCTTAGGCAAAGACAGCAATGCTGCCAGAATGGTATGTAAGGCATAGCCTGAGCCAACATAAACAGGTTTTTTTGTTAGTCCATTTGGGGGTAAACCCCACAGACCTTTTCCTGTAACAGATGTACCTTTCTACATGAATTTCAATTCTCAAAACAGCCAGAGCAAGTTCACAAAAAGGACATATGAAAGAACAATCTGTACCCTGACATGTTATTTAATAAACTGATGTTTTTATTTTCTCATACTTTTGGAAGTAGCCCAATGATTTTTTTTTTCTCTATGACTGACAGGATAGTTAGTATACTTTTTGTTTTAAAGACATGTAAGTATTTCTAGAATGTATACAATAATGGTTTGTCCCTCCACTGTACATACTTATCTATCTCCTGTTACCTCCTGTTCTATCTCTGAAACCTCTCCCACAGAGCTCTGTTTTATTCTTATACGTCACCAGATTAAAAAAAAATAAAAAAGAAAAAGAGCAGAAACCACCATAAACTTGGCTTCACAACCCACTTTTGGGCAAGCAATCAAACAACATACACTGTCCAAAGGATAATGTGCTTCGAGGCTTTGTATTGCAGCAAGAATAAGGCAAAACCAAAACCCACTCAGCTTGCCTATATTACTAATTGACTAATTAATCCTTCTTGTAAATGAGGTGAATATGGATAGCTTTTATTTTAATTGTGAGAAACATCTAATAGATGCAGGCCGCTACTTTGCAGAATAGTCAGTTTTTATTTAAATACTGTCTATGTCTATCTTTAATATTCCTGCAATTTTCACTCATCATTTGAAAAAATTATCTGTAATGCAACATATTTTATTTGAATCAGAAGAATATGGAGAGTGGTACTGCCCTCTTCCTCCAGTTCATGACCAAGCAGCAACTGGAAAAAAAAAATTTGCATTGCTGATTGACTGCATGACAGGAGAGAGCACTTAAAAATCATGCTACACTCTGTGCTATTCCCCTGACCGCCATTTCCTGTGCTTTGGGCATTTATTTTCTAATTAAAAGCAGTAATTGTCCTTGCAATATTCATCTTCAAGTTCAGTTGTTAATTCACACCTATGGCCCTTCTTGGACTAGCCAGTAGGGCTTGTTAGAGAGAATGGTCCAAGCACGCTGGCCTTGAAAATGGCTGTGCCAGCTCTGGGATGCATTCAGTCTCGACCCACCCAGCAGCAAGACCAAAATAAATCCATTATTAAAGTCATCCCACAAAAAATAGCTATGCCAAATCAAATTAAGAAAAAAAGGCAGGTTTTTCTAAATTTATTGCTGTATGAGGCTTTGTGGGGTTCCAGGAGTTATTTATGAGGAAGTTTCTGCACAAATAATTTGTAGGGATCTCCTGTGAAGAGTCTTTTCTTTCTACATTCTGAAAATGTTTTTAGTAACCATACAATTTGGTTCCTGATCTACCAGATGAGTAGTCTGTATGTAGAAGTGGCTGCCATTACATAAGTGAGGAGCAAACACCGAGGAACAGTAATTTGCTTGAAAAGAGAGCACTGTAGAATACCCTCACTTATGTTCCTTCTCTTTGCAATACTGCCAACTGAACTGAACAACAAAAAAAAAAAGGCCGGTCCTCAAACTTTTGCATATCTGAATAGACACAGTTCAAGGTCTGCACGTATGATGCATATGACTTTACATACACAGAATATGGAACCTCTGAGAAGAAAGAGGCAAAATTGGGAAGGGGGAAACAAAAAATTCATCACATTTGTTTAATTTTGATATGATATTTATGATGGCATTAAAGGCAGGTTTCAATGAAAAATAAAAGTATGTAATTTTTTCTTAACAGCTGTTGAGATAGGTATGTCCTGGTTAAATAGTACACTAGCATTCAGCGCCATACCCTTGATTTTACAGTGATTGCCATGAATTAATTTAATTCCATCTGTAAGCTAAAATCAGATCAGAGGTCTAATGCTGCTGCAGGCTCCACATCTGTTTAATCATTTTTGGATACAACAGCTTGCAAAAGTTCAGGTTTTAAATTTGCTTCATATTTTAAGAAACAATGTTAAACCAGTGCACAAAATCTTCAGCAGGAAACAAATGAGCCTATGCACGGCTTTGATCTGACAGATCCATTTCATTTGCAGAATGCTTCTAAAAAAATTAAAAGCTCACCAATGAAGTTATCATTTCTTACAGAATAATGAAGGAACTGTGACCCCATAAACCACTACTGTGACAATATTTACTTGTACGGTCAAATCGCTGGTTAAGACTAACATCAAGCATGTTTGGTTTATATTGGGGTGAATAAAATTACAATACAGCTAGGTTCAATCTCTTAAATAAGAAAAATATTTTAAGAAATTTTTTTTCTCCCTCCCCACCCCCGAGTTGTAAGAAACAAATGAAGGTATATTGAAGCAATTTCATCTCTGGCCACCGAACTATTTTTGATGTTAAGAAAACTGGTTTTAAACAGTTCTGAGAAAATGACACTGTACATAAATATAGTCTTGGCCTTTCATCTTTCTTTTATATGATTAAGACTTGTGAGCAGAACAGCAATGCCTTTGCAAAGCCTACCACAACTATTATTTCCTCTTCTATTGCTCCCAGCAGCCTTAAATCCTTTAAATCCTTTCCTAGAAAGATCTCTTTTTGCTTGGGTAATTTTTGCAATACATAGCCTGCTAACCCTTACCCCCTACCCTGGATCTCACTTATGTCTATCACAGCAGAGTCAGTCTTTCTACCTCAAATCTTCCAAGGAGCATTGTGGATTGTAATTCACTTGCATAATTGGCTCAAGAGATGAAAATCTTGTATCTGCCTCTCTTAGCCACTAATCTATCCAGCTGACTTCAAGCCTAATTGGCAGCTTGTTTAGTAATTTGGCTCCTAAAGTGTTGTATTGATGTTGGATAAACAGCCAATGGAAGGAGAAACGATACACGCTGCTTCACTCTAAAAGCTAGTGCACTTTCCCCCTCATTCTCTGAAAGCATTTAATATTCCATCTATTCTTTTTCTTTTCTGACTCCTCACTAGATAGATGAGCTCAGAACAGCAGGGACTGATCCTGATACACAAGACAATTTTACAAGGAATGCAATCGAAATAATACATCGCTGTAGTATATCTTTTTATGCCAGCTCTCTCTAACTAGCAAAATGGGAATCAGACTGTCTGGATGTTTATATTCTTAAAACTGTTTTGGATAATTGCGCAGTCAGCATCATGAGCATAGCTGACAGCCATACTGTGATTTTTAAAATCAGTACTGGCAATGGTTTTCAAAATTCAGTATACTATGGCTCTGTATCTAAAAAAACCCATAAAACAGTTATGAAAATGCCACATTATTTAGCTAAATATTTGAGATGGAATTTTTATACCAGATATAACCCTCACAACAAGCTATCTAAGACTGTGTCTAAAGAATAACCTTAGAATGATAATAGCTCAGGTGAGTCTGCTTGCATTGTATTTTATTCTACCTAGCTGAGAGACAAAAATAGCAGAGAAGACAGTCATAACTTCAGGCGTTGGAAACATCCATATTTACCCAGCATCCACAGCAGAGTTTTGTTAACATCCACACTGCCATAGTTTCATTCCTACTGGCCCACTGCAAGGGGTATTCAAGGAATTGTTGCATAAACCCTAGGTTTAAATCCATTTTCAACCCTCCTGAATATATAAACATAAACCCACGCACTGATGAAAACTGAGACACTGAACTTTAGGATCAGCTGGTCATCCAGTATCATTCATAGATCACTTAGAACTGGATTCGCAGGTGCTCTTCTTCTTTCATGCTTTACTGGACTACACTGTGTGTAAAGCGTAACTTCTCGTCCATTCAGTCTTTACTACTACTAAAATTGGCTGGGAGGAGATGGAATTATTAGGTTCCCATTTATCCCTAATACCTCTCTTGAATACCTCAAACTGTCTTTTCACCTGGGTCCAAAGGAGGTCAGTTTTACACCTTGTCTACGGTGACAGAGAGACTTGTCACTGGACAGCATTTTGGAAGAATTGTTCTCACTAGGGACCGTTCTAAAGTTCAGCTCAAACCCCTTGAAACTTGGCAAAATTGTTCCCTGCTGATAAGTATTCCCTGGCTTTTACAAGAAGACTTATAACCTTACACTGAAATCCATAAGGAAAGGATTTAAATCACAGTAACACTCTCAAAATGGATGGCATGGTTATTGTTAATTTCAGCAGAAAGAGTGAGGATTAAACTGATACTAGGACTATGCACATCACGGTAGCTCCAACTGACCCTAATGCAAGTCGGGATGGATTGCCAGGATACTGGAGGTGAAGTTCCACTTCTATTGCCTATTCTGTGCCTACATGGCTGGAGTATTATCTTCTATCAAATTATCTTAATTTAAAAATGAAGATTAATTAATGAAAACTAGGCAAATACATCTGCATATTGTTTACTATGGGCTAAATAACCATTTGCCTATTTGTTTATGCAAACAATGCTCACTGCAATCTCTCTATCAGTAACGAAGGCATCAGAACGTACACCTTCATACATTAGCATTGGCCGTCAATATGTTGGTTGAAAGGTAAACTTCACTCACAATCAAAAAAATCAAAATTTCCTCTCATTGTAGTGGAAATCAAAAGCAAAAATTTTCATTATGAAATCCAGAGTATAACAAGTATTACCAACAGCTTTTATCAGAAACTTTTCCACCAATCACAAAGATTTTATAGAAAGACAGGATACAGAAATCCAAGCTTGTCGGCACTGGAAACCTGATCAATTAATTTTATATTCTTACATTATGAAAATATTTTCTCATATATTAAACAGTTATTTTTACTCCTCTGAAGTGGCAAACACCTTCTGCATAAAGCTATCAGGTTTATGCACAGGCATCCTTCCTTATTCAAAAAGTAAATTACATGCTAACAAACCTTTAAGAAAAGTGATTTTTGCATAATCTATAGCAGGGCCTATTTGCAGCAGTGCTCCCTACTTGCTCAGGAGAAAGAAAAACTAGTCATCATCAACTGAGAGGTTGCTGTGCAGAGCTGGGATAAGAAGTTACACTGACTGGGGGAAAACTACACCTATTTCCTCCCTGCACATTTCAAACTCTCAAACCTTCTGTGGTTAACAAAAGTCCTTTGGTATTACCAACCTGAAGAAGACTAACAGAAATACCAGGTACTACTTTTATTGGCTGAGGTTAAGGAAAAATGCACAATGTACATCAGTCCATTTGAAAAAGATGACGTTTCTAACAAAATGCATCTTAAATAGAGGTGGCTCCTCTCTGTGAGGAACCACTTTATTATGGTACCTGCTGAAGAACAAACAGAACTTGCCGAGCACTCAACTGACCTGGAGGATGAGTCTCCTTACTGACACCTCTCAGTTTCATGGAAAGCTATTCCTCAAGCACACAACTGTTTAATGAGACATACCTTTGGAACTTGAAAAAACGAGCCTGGTTTAGCCTTTTTTGAGCAGAAATTTCTTCTATATTATCTTTAAGTATGCTCTGATGATGGTCATATACTCTGTTAAGCTGGTTTATGACTCTTGAAAGTGAAGTCCAAAAATTCCATAGAATCATAGAATATCTCAAGTTGGAAGGGACCCATAAGGATCATCAAGTCCAGCTCTTACTGGAGGAAATTTCAATGCTTTCCACGACCAGAAAGAAACAGCTACCTTAGGAAAGACTCCCAGAGTAATTTGGGGAATTATTTGTGAACCTTTCATATCTCAGAAAGTGACAGCACTTAGAAAAGACAGGTACAGTCGTCTTCTATCAACCCCAAGGTTTCTTTGTGACTTTACCCTGGCTGTGTGTACAGCCTGAAGAATACTGTCTTCTCTCTAGATTGCAAGATATCCATCAGCAAATTCCTAGTATAAGGCTGGTTCTTGCTGCATTGCTCTCTAGATTGCAAGAAATCCATCAGCAAATTCCCAGTATAAGGTTGGTTCTTGCTGCATTGTGGATCTTCTGAAGTTTGCTATTGAATTCTCCTTATTACTCTGGTGTTGACAGTTAAGGGCCCTCACCTGAACCAATGACCTCAGCTCAACATGAAAAATCTTTTGCTCTGCAGGGACAGAAGTCTGCAACACTGGATGGCACTCTGCGATCTTTTAATTTTTGGACTGATTTAGTAAGACAATACGGTAGCAAAAAAAAATGCCCACCAAAAAAAACCCAAAAAGGAGGCCCTAAAATTTAATCTTCTGCCAAAACCAACCAAACAAAAAGGAGTACCCACAGGACAGATGATTGATTAGATATGCTGTGTATGCCAGAAAGCCATACTTAGTCTACTTTGGTAGAATAAGGACAAGAAAGGTGCAACACAATAAAGGAAAGTGTTCACAACATGCTAATGTTGTATTGCTCTGTGAAAAGGGATTTCTGTGTATGGAGCTGTACATTTAGTAGATGGATTTTATGGGTTTGCGTGGCAAGGTTTTTGTAGTGGGGGTGCTATAGGGGTGGCTTCTGTGAGGAGCTGCGAGAAGCTTCCCCCACATCTGATAAAGCCAGTGCCAGCCGGCTCTAATACAGACCTGCCGCTGGCCAAGTCCAAGACAATCAGCAACGGTGGTAAGCGCCTCTGTGATAACATATTTAAGAAGGGGAAAAAAATTGCGGTAAAAGGGCAGTCGAGAGAGAGGAGCGAGACGATGTGACAGAAACAACTCTGCAGCACCAAGGTCAGTGAAGAAGGAGGGGGAAGAGGTGCTCAAGACGCTGGAGCAGAGGGTCTTCTCTTGCAACTCGTGATGAAGACCACGGTGAGGCAGCTTGTCCCCCTCCAGTCCATGGAGGTCCATGGTGGAGCAGATATCCACCTGTAGCCTGTGGAAGGTACCCCATGCCGGAGCAGGTGGATGCCTGAAGGAGACTGTGACCCCCTGGGAAGCCTGCGCTGGAGCAGGCTCCTGCCAGGACCTGCGGACCTGTGGAAAGAGAAGACCATGCCAGAGCAGGTTTGCTGGCAGGGCTTGTGACCCCATGGGGAGCCCTGCGCTGGAGCAGCCTGTTCCTGAAGGACTGCACCCCATGGGAAGGACACATGCTGGGGCAGTTCATGAAGAGCTGCACCCCGTGGGAAGGACTCACGTTGGAGAAGTTTGTGGAGAACTGTCTCACGTGAGCAGAACCTCACACTGGAGCAGGGGAAGAGTATAAGGAGTCCTCCCCTGAGGAGGAAGGAGCGGCAGAGACAGTGTGTGATGAACTGACCGCAACTCCCATTCCCCATCTCCCTGCACTGCTCAGGGGCAGGAGGTAGAGAAATAGGAGTGAAGTTGAGCCCAGGAAGAAGGGAGGGGTGGGGGCAAGGTGTTACAAGATTTAAGTTTTATTTTCTCCTTACCCTACTCTGATTTGATTTGTGATAAATTAAACTTCCTTTTCTCCCCAAGTTCAGCCTGTTTTGTCCGTGACAGTAATTGGTGAGTGATCTCTCCCTGTCCTTATCTCAACCCTCGAGCCTTTTATCATATTTCTTCTCCCCTGTCCAGCCGAGGAAGGGGAGTGACAGAGTGCTTTTGGTGGGCACCTGGCATTTATCCAGGACAAACCAAAACAATGGAAAAGCAGTGAATCAAGCTAAAAAGAGAGTAGGCATATAATAGTTTGTCTAGAGTTTTGGAAATTTACTGCCAGTTCATCCAAGTACAGAAAAGTCCACCCTTTTTCTGCAACTATCTCACGAAGTTGACCTTCACCATAAACTTAGCCTCAGCAACCTCTGTTATAACAGTGTAATCACAATCTTTTTCAAATCATCATTTCAGTACTGCGGACATTCAGGTCTGATTTTTAATCACTGACATGTTAAGCATCAGCAAAACAGTTTGTTTAGCTGTTCCACTGGCAATTTTTAAAAAGGAATGAAAACATGTACCCATTTGATTACCTTGTTAAAGTGAGTCATGATGGCATTATAGCAGAGGTCAGTATTTCTGCTGTAATTAAGAACCTGTCATATTTTTCATTAAAACACATTCTTTAAAATGAGACTTTTAACTTGGTCATTTCAATCAGTATCAGCCTGAAGTGTCAGCGTGCAACATGCCAACTAGATAAAGAAAACAATGTCTGAAATTTGCTCTTGCAAAATGTGAGTATGAGTTAAAGTGCCCGTAACACGCACACGCACAATAACTTACGCATTTTATATGCACATTCTCTGTCTCTTAACTACAAAATAGCTTTCTTTTTTTAAAATTAGTTTTCACAGGTTCTCACCGCTGCTCCGAAGTGTAAACCATTCTATGTAAAACCATTCTAGAGCAAAAAGATTGTTTTCAAATAGAAACAAATGGCTACTTACAAGGCACATAAGTAAAACTTAACTTTTTTTTGCTCTGAATCAAACTCTGTAAATAATTAGAATTCCGCAGATGTGAAGCAGAATTTGTTGATTTTTTTACAACATTTAAGATTTATAGGTTTCTTATAAAAAAAGAGAAAAAGAATCTAAAAGGTCTTGGGGGTTTAACAGGAGTTAGTTGAGAAAAAAGCTTGTACAGAAGACAACAGAGTCAATAGGACAGGAACTGGGGTAAATGCATATTCAGTGTTATGAACATGGCATCTAAAATTCTGTAGCACCTACTGGTTTGATATGAGACTTAAAACAGGTAATCTAAGACTGAAATTGCTGTAAACATTCCCAATGCATGTGTTTCAAGTAGTAACAACACTTTGCAGAGAATGTCCTTTCTCTTGCATACAAATTCTTTTTCCTTTCTTTTTGTTGTTTTGTTATTATTTTCATTAATACTGGACCCAGTTTTTGTAGGGCTATGTCCCTGATAATGTATTAGTTTGTCTAAGAGGTTTTTATACAAATTTGAGGGCACTGTATTGCTGCAATGAAATATGTCAGGGTGTCATATGAAATAGCTCTACCACTCAGGTAGTCAGAGAGGGCAAAGTGATTCAGAATGACCCCACCCCAAATCTGACTAGAATCACTGAAATAATTTTCGTTTCATGGAAGAAACCGCACAAAAAAGTATATATCTATAATTTACAACATCTTATTCTTAAAAGAAATCATAGGAAGCAAACAATTTTTACTAGTATCCTTTTTTAGTTAATAAACTAATTAATTACCTAGGTTCAGTAACACACAGGTGGGGCTGTATCAAGCATCCACAAACTAAAAAATTTATGTTTGTAAAAAAGACAGAGTAGGACACTCCTGTCTCAGTACCGTCAGCTCCTGGCAATCCATACCTATATTATCTCCAGTTTTCTTCGTTGCTTTATAACACAGCTTTTCTTCACCTTTACAAATGATATTTTAAAAACTATGAAATGCTCTATGCTGCTCAAACTTCCTTTCTTCAATAGTTTCTCAATGCTGTACAAGTAAATCCACATCCTTTGTTACTAATATACACAAACCTATTGGTATGTGACTTTGACTCCAGGCTGAGAACAGGCTATAAATTTAGAAATCAATATCTAACTCTATCAATATTCATTTTACTTTTTCAATACAAAATACAGAGGTGAAAGAGCAGTAAATAAGCTGAAGCACTGAAATAAATTGGGTGTTCTTGTCACAATTAATAAATGTTTAACCAATAACACTGCTTGCTACAGAAGTCTATGGCTTTGTAAGATGTCTGCAAGTAGCAAGTGCTACCCTTGTGAGACTCAAAACCTGAGAACGTGTTTCGATACTTCATTAGGATCACCAGTCATTCTCTGCAGTACTACTGAACCTAAAGATATAAATGACCATTTTCAATACTGTGCAGAGTGCTACAAGAACTAATTTACCAATACAATTTATTAAAAAAATGCTGATGAGAATTTTGAAAATACTTCTTTCAACAGATTGGCTCATATCAGGTGAAACTGCTAATTTGCAGCAATATAGCTCAAGAAAACGGTTGCAGTTAATGACTCATGTACAGACAAGCCTTTCAAGTTTCACTATGATGTTAAATATGGACAATTATTAGCAGAATGGTTCTTTTCATTTCCAACTTTTGTTCCTGTGAATATACAAAATATACAACTTTTGGCCTTTCTTTCTTTCAAGAAAAAAGTTTACAAATTCTTCTACATAAAATCTGGTCCTTCTGTTCCTATATCTTCGCTAACTAAAACTACTGAAAGGAGAATAATCAAATAGTGATCTTTCATTTTAATCCAAATCTCCAAATGCATTTCCATTCTAAAAGGAAATGTTGTTTCTTTCATAAAATGGCATGAAATACTGACAAAGACGAACCACCAAGATCTGTGATGGATAAACAATAGTTTAGCTGCAGGAAGGTTAGGCTTTGAGAAAACTGTAGTAATTTGTAAAATGTTACACATTATCTACACATATATACAAGTTTAGTGAAAGTTTACCAAAGTTTCTACTTGCTTAAAGATTTACAATGATGAAATGCAGAAAAATAATTTCATAACACCACAGAAAAAATTCTCAGTCCTCCTACCCACAATGAAATTGAAAATAGTACCTTGAATTTGAAGAGAAAAAAACCTCACACATTAGACAAAAAGTACCTTGTACGATACCTCTATCTGCAATTATTCTCTGTCACTCTCCATGTAAAGGCAAATTTTGGGGGCAAAATAATCTTGATAATTGTGAATATATACATATGTAACACTGAATGACCACATAATATATTTGCCTTGGTATCAAAATATTGGCTTTGCAAAGTTATGCAGAGGAGTCAGCTTGTAAAATAAAATACTGAACCCTGAAAGCCCAAGGTAAAATGAATAATAAAATGAATTTCATGACACTTCATACCCTCTCAGTACAAAAATGACATCCTCTAGTACTTGAAAGTTGTGAAGTGAAAATCACCTTGTAGAAATAATTGTATTATTCTCTCTTCAGCCATTAAGTATTTTTCTTTCTCACTTCACATATGTTCAGAGTCTTAGAAGCTGACCCATACATTCTCTTTTTCCATACTGCTGCCACTAAGGTGCTTTAACAACATTTTTAATATTATTCTTCGTCTGTTTCTGCCACTGAGGTTTGAAACAAAGTTTCAGGAGGGGGAATTCAGTTGGAATACAAATATTAGGCTTCTCTAAAGACATCTATTTAGGGTACATTTGAAGAATGGTATGTGTTGCATATATTGCTACAGTAACTGATACATGACTAGGACATGCAATCCAGATTTCCGTACCAGCAATATATAAAATGCCTCACACAGGCACACATACACATCTAATCCCTCCAGTATGCACACATACAATTAATACAACAAACTGATGAGAGTCCTATAAATCACTGCTAAGTATTGAAAAAGCCATTTCACAGCTGTGACATCAGCAAAATGCATTCAATGGTTGTGACCTCGCATCTGTAAAAATCTTTCAGAAATGTGCCTGCAAGTGCTTCCTATTTAATCTACGGCAGTAATTTTAAACGTGTGTTTCACAGCCTTATCTTCACATTCTCAATTGTTTGCGCAAGAATTCACATTCTATCTTTATTTTGCAGGATATTTATAGTATTCATACACATTCCTCACAGAAAAAAGACACCTCATGTCTTCTACCTTGTGATCCTCGAACAGACAGAAGCAGTAATCTTTACTGTCTATGACTCTCAGCATTCAAAGAAAGATTTATCCTCTTTAAAGAAGTGCTGTGCTACAAAAGGACTAAAAATTGGAAGTGTTTGAGGGAGAATTAGAGAGTCTATTTATTTCTCAATCTTTATTAATAAATAAGGATAGCACATATCTGAAGTTATATGGAAAGTTACTGAATTTACCAAGCGTTTTCCCAGGTCATTGACCTACTGCTTTGTATTTAGAGATTTAACATCTTGTGTTTTGTGTTCTGTCCCAGGGAAATTGGTTACCTGTTGGTCCTGGCAGGGGAGCAGCTTTCCTTCTCCGTTTGATGTCTCCCATGCACAATGATCCTAAATGTACACTGGTTTGCCTGCAAGTAATTATAGGAGAAAACTATTAACAAAGGAAGAAAACCGCCACGTAAATACACAGCTTGTATAATCTGAACCTGTATCAAAACATTCTCAACCAAGACGAAGCTGCACAGTCAAGCCACCAATCTTGTTTATATCAAAGCATAATTATGTTTGTTGACAAGCGCTCAGTATCTAAATGCAGCATCATAAATTGTTACTGGAATGAATAATAAAAAGGGAATGCTTTTTAATTTTCAAAACTGGCAATCTTTCTAGCTCAACATAAAACAAAAACACTGTTGCTCCTGACAGGAAAATAGCTAAGATTAATTATCTAAAGAGATCACAAAACTGTTGGTAGGTTATCAGTTGGCTAGTAACGCCTGGCTGTCAGAACAACATTTATTACATGAAAAGTATTATCATTTTTTTTTAAGGCAAGATGAAGAATGAATGAGAAAACATGAAACAGTAAACTCTTCAAAGGTACATGAAATAAAACTGTATCACACCAATTTGTCTTCTAGTTCACTGGCAAGTTGTGAGAATGATAACACAGAAGCACAGTATCTGATATATTCATTAAACAATTATGAGCTTACACTTGGAAAACTGGTGGAGCTGCAGAGGATGGCAAACAAACCAACCTTGTTGCATCAATGCCAGCTATTAGACGTCAGGTACCACAGAAAAGGGTAAATTTGGAATTTCCAAATACTGAATTTTGGAATATAAACCTAAAGGACAACTACAGTTGTTATTTTTTTTAATGTACAGTGCCTGTAGAATGGAACATATGTGACTGCCATTTTTTTGGAAAGAACTATAACAGAAGGGGGGAAAATGCAGTAATTTCTAAACTCCACAATTTTAATATGTTTCAATAAATGTTACTGAGAACTGTGATTCTTACCACAAGAATGCAGTGAATTTTAATAAAATTACAAGCTGAGAATTGTATTTGATAGTCTACTGCAGCATAGTAGCACTGTCACTCTTGGGATCTGGTTTCATTGTGGATATATGACTTAACCTTTACTCATTTATAAACTTTATAAAGCTGTGCTGCTTATAAATGAGTAACAAATAGTCACATAATGTTGAGAGACCCCAGATCTGCTCAATAATGTAAAAGAGCAACAACAACACCTTGACGAAAAAGATGACAAGGTGCAATCCTCTACATACTTCTTTTAAAAAGATATAGTAAATGAGCAAGTACTACAGTGCTTCTATTTAAATAGTAAAATTTTTCAAGCAATTTAAGTTACACCCAGAAGCACACTCTAGCTTCACCTAGTGAACCCCTATTTCAAGACTTTTATTAATTATTTTAACTCATTTTGGTTTAAAACAGACATTTTCCTTGCAAATCGTCTAAGTTGAAATTGTGTCCTACTTTAACATCCAGAAACTGAACACAGTTGAACTGGTATATTAAAACACTAATAAATTTCAGTTCTAAATTTAGGAAGACATCAAAAAGTGTAATCCTTTTGTAACTGATTGTACAATAAACAAAATTAATATTTAAATACAACATGGCGAAACAATTATTAGAGAAAAAGATATTTAAGAGATGAATGTAACATTGATCTTAAACATGCAGAGTAAGTTGTGTGGTAAATTACACGTTAAACAGAGTGAAACTCTTTGCTTTCTCTTCCGAAAGTAAAAAAGGAGAAAGTTGCCAGGAATACAAGTAGGACGAAAAATAAAGTCAGGCAATTGAACCTGAAGACCTGAGCCACAGCAGTAACAGCTAGCAGTGTCTGAATTATTTTACCCAGAATTGATTATCTGTTACGCTACATTGGGGTATCTAGATTATTGATCTGAAAGATTATGGTACTGAGGTCTCCACACTTTTCCTCCAGGCACACGGAAGGGAGTTGCAACAAATAACACTAAGTAAGGACTACTTTGTTATTGTTGTCACCCTTCATGTAGAACACAGCAGTTACTTTTTAATTTAAAATCAATGAACATCTGAAAGGCAGCCTTGTTCCTTCAGCATAAATGAATCATTTGCCTTTGCCAAACACAACCACCTGATCACCAGCCAAGGTGAGAGCAGGTATTTCTTCGTGGTTGTCAAAAATTCTGTACGCCACAAACAAACAGCAATATACTAGAGTACCAATCAATCTGTGTGAAAGCGGGTTTTATGGCCACTAACACCAAACATTAAGCTAACTTGTGATTCTAAAGTGGCATTTACTTTTGCCAGGTCTTAGCATTTGATGTGCACTGTCAATGGAGATCACAACAAAACAATTTTTTTTTTTTTTTTTTTTTTTAAAGAAGAGCATACAAAGCAGTATCACTGCTCTGGAACTGGCAGATTAGACAAAATGAAGTACTACTCTGAAGCTGCACAGTACCTTATGAAATGCTTGTAATGGGGGTATTATAAACTAGGGAGAACTCTGACCCTCAATCAGGCAAAGTTCAGCATTATGTTTCTTAGCACTAAATCAGAAGAGAGCGGATTACAGAAGGGAAGAAAGCTATTTGCCTGACTTCTCTCTACTTACCCCCAGCTTGCTTCCAGCTATCATTTATAAATAGTGCTCTGGAGGGAAGCTCGGCGTTTTGTTAGGGAAAAAATCAAACTTGTTAAGACCACCTTGCCTGAAAACTTGGCTTTTGACGTGCTGGTGACAGGGACTGGAGCAAGCAATGTCAAATGCAATAATTTTTAAGGAAAGACAACAGGAACTTGTCGCCTCATTGTATGCATTTACAAATAGAGGCTTTTCAGAGTATTAGGCCTAGTTAAAGCTGCCCTCTGGATAAAAAGTGTTCCCAAGCAGCCTCAGACAAGCTTGGGAGACAAACAGATGTGACTATGGTCCCTGGCGTTTGGCAAGAACACTCACTGTCAATAAGAAAAATATGAGCATGGACAGGGCATCAGCTGCACCACGGCCGAGCGGGCCTGCAAGTGTCATAGCAGCGGCAAAGTTGTGGCAGAGGAAAATAAGAGGGCTGCAAAAGCCAGGCTGGTGTGAACTTACACTAGCATGCCAAGAATTTTTTTTTTTGTTTTTGTGTCATGCCTCAACGTATTAAAAAAAAAACACTGGAAAAGCCACTGTCAATTTCTGTGGTTTTTTTCATCTTGCACAGTGTTTAGATTCTCCTTTCTATGCGGTAAATAAAAACCTTAAAAATGAAGACAGACTGGGAAGGCAGTAACAATAAAAAGCCAGTGAAATAACAAATAATAAACACAATAAAAATAGTATTGATACAGCAAATACTTTTATATAAGCAATGACATGTAAAGCAATTCACAAGCGTCTATGCATTCTTGTGACAAACATGCACTCTGATAGAAAATTTATCTTCTTCAATAGCTGCAGTCTCTACCGTTTCTTTTTTCAAGACAATTGCCCTTATTACAGTAACATGCCTAGAATTGTCTTCTTAAGCTCCCCAAACATTTCTATCCATGCCTATGCAACACAGTCTCATCTCTTCTGCAATTTTCATAGCTCTATAAGCAAATATTTTTGATGAGTGCCTTTTCTGCAGTTACACATGTCCACCTCTCTAAGACATATGTATTAGGCTATATCAGATTTTTATCTACCCTGACCTTGGCAGTCAATGCACCATTTGGTTACATTCCCCAAATAAATGTCTGTTCTGTGGGGGAAATCTATACACGCACTGCTTTAACTGCAATCCACCTTCTGAGCAACTGGGCACACAAAGTGGTTCTTAACTCTTTCCCTAGTAGTTATTACCTTTGCCATGACTGCAGTTCTGAGTTCACCATTTCAGTCACTGAGAAGGACAATACAATGAGTGTAGGACAGCAGATATTCCTGAACATGAGTTCCAGCTCTCTAGCTGATTACATGCTTCTGTAATCACTATCATCCCACGTGTAACAAAACAAAACAAAACTCCAAACCCCCACCAAAATGCAAAAAATCCCCTCTCCCTCAAATTAAAAAACCCTATTCAAAATCAGTAATTGTTCCACAGTCTCTTCAGAAAGATGCAATGAAGACTGTGTTCCACATTCTATGATCTAGCAGGTAGCTTCCTACGGACTAGTATGATAGCCCAAACTAGCGAGACTGTACTCAGGTAGGGGAACTCTGGGTACTAGTGTATTAAATACAAAATGTTTGCATGTTTATTTTATATGTCTCATTGTAACAACATGTCTGTTGATTACTTCACTCTGCCTGTCTGCTGCAGCTGTCACCTTCCTTGCAAGCTGCAATGCTTTATTTCATACCAGCACAGTCGCTTTTGTTGGTGCACTGTAACTTTGCCGACGGTTAAAACATCATTGTAGGCAAACTTAATTTTGTCCCTTAGCACACTTACTGTCAAATCATTTACCAGACAATACTATGACATTGCTAAGATTACTTGTAAGTAACAGAGGTGATGGTTTTATGTTCTGCTTGTGCCAAAAATGCATAGAAGTACTGATTACTAAACTAGGGCACATACGGAAGGGTGTGTATTTTTTGTTTAACAGTATTTATTACATATCTGTACTCTACTTGGAAAAATTCTATGCTGCATACTATTATGATGCAATAACGTTGTTAAGAAGCCCCATTTCTATATCACAATTAGCTGAATCGGTAATGCTCAATACTTGCCTACCCATTATACTCCAATTAACATCTCTCTCATCCGAGTAACAAAACCGCGATAAGCAGTGACACAACATTTGGCCACAGTATCAACGCACTCCTGCAGATGGCTGTAGAACTCTGCAAGTTTATCACCACTGAATGCTTCGGCTAACGGAGAGGCTTGATAAAAGTTTGTAAGTGAACTTATTTCACAGGAGATTACAGTAAGGCAAAAGTTGACTGGTTTGCATTTCAGCAGGGACTTGAGAGAATTATTTTGAAGGGGAAATCAAATTGAAAGTGGCAGTCTTCAGTCTTAAAATATAGATACAAATATAGATACAAAAGAGATATGAATATGGGTATGATTGAAGAGCGAATGCAGTGAGGACCATGACTCGCTAAGTTTGACATGACTGGACATTTTCTTATAAACTGAAACTGAGTAGGAAATATGCGAAAAAGCAATGTTCACAGCAGCAGTTAAAGATGAAAAAACAACTCACAACTGTGTAACAGAAAAGCAAGCCAATATGATTAAGAAAAAATGGAATGTGTGCAACAGCTCAACTTTATAAAACCAAGGAACAGTCTGAGCAAACCTCCCATTATTCAAGTACCTTTTACACAGAAACATCACAGAAATGGTTCTCATATCCCTACACAGAATGGACCAGTAGTACAGATTATCTCTTTTCTTACATGGCTTAAAATGCAGACACTGTTGTACCTGGTGGCCAATGGAATTGCATCCATTAGCACTGTTTAAATAAGCGAGCTTGGATAAACTTTAACTCTTATTGTACCTTCCTAGATCTCCACAAGTTGCAGACTGAGATCGCATGCTCAGGTTGTACATGAGGTCCACCTCTACTTCCATCAAACCCTTGCAGAGAATTATAAGGATTTCATGGCTTTTAAGGAACGTACAAAAGCAGCACTGATGATATGTAGTATCAGGAGATGTCCAGAGGCCTGGAAATCAGAAACTTAAAAATTTGTTTTATAGTTTGCTTGTTTTTGTTTTTAATATGTGACATAATTCACAAATGCATACATATTCCCTTATAATAACTTTCTGAAAGTTGTAGAAAGAATACTCCCACCTCTCCCAACACTGGAGCATTGACAGGATTTCTCTCTTAAGAGTGGTAGATCAAGACTGCTGGAAATTAGTCTTGTCTACAAAATACATTAAAATTCTTTATAGAAACTTTTCATTCAGTGCTAAAGAACTGGCAATATAATAATGAAATACAAAGCATATGCAACATATATATTAATTTTTAATGCTTATGAAGCTGAGTATATATTTCTTCTTGTATCACTTTTCTCAGACACCATTCAGGTGAAATCAGTTCTACATTTGATTCCTTTACATCTTTTACAAACAGTAAAGCTTCTCTTCAGACTTGTCTAAAGAATGACATAATCTATACAACAGATTGCTTCATCTGCCTTCACAAGTACAAAAACCATTACATTAACCACAAGCGCTACGCACTTTATTCTCCTCTTACTAAATCTCAAACAGATGTGATAAAAGCACGCAACTCTGTCAAACTCCTTTCATCCTATGCCAATCTGTTCACTGTATAACTTTAAACACAAGGGTGACTGATATACCTGTATTATTGAAAGTCCTAGTGCAATCCTATTATGAGAAGAATACAATCTTCCCCTGGCCCCATCAGATTATCTCATCACCTAATACTACTCCCTAATATGTTCCTTTCTGCTATATTTTTCAGCACTTCTAAGTGTCATTCAGACACAGCAGACGTCCAAAATTTTCCTGAACTCTACATATCTACACACTCAACTCCACACTGGCACAAGTACAGCAGACACAATGGAAAACAAAAGCTTAGATCACTGCATAAGTTTTGACACCCAATCTCAAGTCACTTACCTACTTTAAATGTGAATTGAGTCTCTAGAAAACATTATGTGGTAGAGGCCTACTGCCCTCAGAAAGGATAATGCATTGTTTTTTCTTGTTTCTAATTAGTAATTTAAGCATATGTTCAGCATTTAACTCTAAATGTTTGCCTTTTCCCCAAGCTCTAAGACAGCTGTCCAAGATGTGAATGCCAGAAAACATTTAAATATCAACATCTGTTGAATTATGTTAATTTAGTGTAATATAATTGGGCATGAGTTGGAATTGATCAAAAGTATATGAATTACACAAAGGCAAATCCAAACCAATATCTTGGTGTACAAACAAGTCACCAAGGAACGCTGAGGGAATAAAACAAAAAAATCCACTTCTGTTAAAAATTAAATAGCTAAAACTACAGTTTTCTTCAACAAATGACATGATTTCACATTTTCAAGAAAGGAAATTAATATTTATACTCATTCAGAATATAAATTTTATATTAATTCATAATATTTCTAAATATTTTTGACAGCAAGTTCCAATATTGTTTTAAGTCAAGCAACATGTGATAAAAATGAATAATGCTCATGTGTGTAATGGCGAAATATAGTTTGAAAACAGGTTGCAGTAATAGAATATCCTCCTGTTAGAGGACAATACTGTTTCAAAAATTCTAAAGCAAACATTCTTCTGTTTCTTCTTCATCTTGTGACAACATTGTTGATATTCAAAAGAGATGGACTCTCATCCAATTCTGAAGTGATCTGGAAAATATCTTTATGACTTGAGCAATAACCATGGGCTTGAACAGATACTTCCACAGAAGGACTCAATAGCTTACTCAGCTACACTGTTTCTTCCAGCTATTTCTGGCCATGTTTGTTTACTAAGTATGATATTCACTAAATAAAGTCAGTGCAGGACAAATCTATTTTTGTTAAAAAGACTTTAAAAAACACATCCTACCTATATAGTTCTGGATCACACACAGAGTTAGGTTAGATTACTTCAAACATTAGCATCATACTCAAAATCCTTTACTTTCAAAACAGGTACAGAGCAAGAAGCAACACCATAAAAAACCCACAAGTATCTAACATAGTAGCTCTAGAAATGGAACAAGGAAAATGCCTTCTCAAGTTGGAAACACTCAGCCTGCATAACAGTTTCTTTCTTTACCTCTGTACTGGGAAGGTGAGCAAGCCTGGCCAATCGGAATGCATTTGGTCCACTTTAACAGACCAATAATTCAATTATTGTAGATAAACAGCCATCACAACGTAATGATTTTCAGTCAAGCATTCTGACCTAGATCTGGACCACTGATCCAGAAGCTTTTTGTCACATTACAAACACTACGGTCAGTTTTAACCTACTGCCTAGCAATTGGTTCCAAGAAAGTAACAGCTCTGCAGCTGGACCTCAGCATCATTCTCCTCCTTAGTCCCTTCTGCTTCCCTGTTTTTAATACTACGCTTGAGAAACAATACTTTAAACAATCTAATTGTCTGGCCAAGACAGTACAGTTCTAATACAGTCAATAATCCGATTAAGCACATTATGTTTCCTAACACTCTGCACCCATTCCACTTGGTAACTGTCATGCAACTCCACTGAGTACAAGGGGTCTGCATATGTAGGAGTGAATGCAAAATTTGACTTTCTAATAACAAAGGAGAGCAGGTAAGAGAAAGTTATAGAAACACTAACTGCATTTTTGTCCATTTTAGTTTCAAAATTCTATAATAGTAAAAACTTCATTTATGTCCTCCTGCTCTGTATTATTAGTGATCTTAAAAATTCTAAATATACATATACCCAAAGAACTTAACAGGAGCCAAAATCCCAAATCCAAAAATGAGGATGCTGAACAGTGTCCTCTTCTTCCTTTTGGCTAGGACAGTTACCAAACATTAATGTCCAGATACACTGAAAAGTATTATTATAATAAATGATCACAATTTCAAATATCAACAAAGAAAATAAACATGAAAATTCTATGAAATTTGAACAAACTACTCAAATTTTCTTCTAAACTCTTTCTCTCCTCAAACAAAACCACAGTCTAGATAGAAGTCACTGGGCCTATGACTCAGAATTTTAGTTAATATGCATCAGTCGACGCTGCTTTGGGTATATGACACCCAGGGATTCCTCTAAGCTTAGTAGGAACTCCATGTAAAAATTGCTCAGTTTAATTTACAATAAGAACAGAAAAACAAAATGCAAAATGACCTCTTTTGATTGTCATGTTGCTTAACAATACGTTAAATACTTTGTGGAACTACAGTGCAAATTACTGCGCATAGCTCCTGCTCAGACCTTAAACAGCAGGAATGGTCTTCTCACCTCTGAAGCCCAAACTAACTTTATCCTTATGCCATTAGCATTTTAACAAGTAAGCCGAGACAAGTAAAGCTTGAGCTTTGGAGCACAAAATCGAGCAAAAAATCAGTGACAGATTCTAATGCAGTGGAGTGTGAGAAACAAGTGTACCATGTGCTAACATTCAGGTATTTGAAAGTGAGAAATTTGCTATCACTTCATTCAGGGGAAAATTCAGTTCAGATGGTATATCAGGAGGATCCCGAAGTACATAATTTTTAGAGGTTATCTGATTTTTTTTACTACATATATTTTAAAATCAGGACTAGTTGACTTCCTGTTGGTTAACATACGTACCTGGAATTCAATCTTAAATTACAAATTTTCAGTGTCATTTAGCAGCTTCTTTATGTACAACATTATACAGTATATTAGATTTTAGTGCAATAACAATGAAATTCAGCTTGTGGTTTTGTACTTAACTAGTTTTGCATTAAAGATGCAATGAAACTGCTCAGACTATACAGAAAAATGTATTTTCTAGACAGAGCATGAAAAAATTCTGCAACTTTTGAAAATATTCTTATGGAAGTTGAATTAAAATACAGTACTTTTAAGACACTCAGTGACTAATGTTCATTTTGTCAAGGGATACTTAAATCTATCCATGAACCTATACTGAGGCTTGAAGATTTCCGTAAAATTAAAGCATCACATACTACATTTTGAAATAACAATCAAACCGCATCGCCCGTCCCCGTCCCCCAAATGAAAATCTTTTTAGGATCTTAAAAATAAGGTCAAATTATAGAAAACTCAATAAGGAATTGCTCTCTTCCAAAATGGCACCATCTTTTATTCTTCCCAGGGAAGAAAAAACACCAAACTAATGGAATAATGTTATCCCTGAGGGTGACTGCAAGGGAGGAAGGCAATGTGTCCTCAAATATCCACATAATTTAATCTGGAACTGCAAATATTATTAAGCACCAAACGTAATGGTACAGTTACTGCTTCATGGCACTCCAAAGAGGAGATAAAACTGCTTAGTTGTTAATGTCTAATGATGTAAACACATTTGGATTTTAATGTTATATCTGAATCTCCTGCACTATTAGCTCTGGGGTTACAAGATATCAACTTACTACTAGTAATAATTTTACACTTGAATTAAAAGGCTTGTTTAAATATTACTTTCTTTTAAAGTATTTTTGTTGGGAATACATGTTCATGTGACGGCAGAAGTGAATCACCCAGTAAAACAGCTATGCATTCCTTAGCTTTACTGCAGTGTAAGTATGTGCACTTTTTCATGTATAATTTGCAAAAATTGGCTGAATTTACCTCCTCTGGTATTATAATTTCATTCCACAAAAGCCACATTAAACAATTACAGTTCTTGTAATTAACCAGTAGTCTAATGTACAGTTTTCTTATCCCAATCCATTAACAGCTGTTCAAAAAATGTAGTAATTAATGGTTTCATTTATTTTTGGCAAACCTGCAACTCGACAAATAGTTTTGTATCTGCTGCAAATTAGGAGTCTTTCCCAAACAACAGATGACACGGTGGGAAAGAGGGAGCAGGCAGAATCCTTGCACGTCTTTGTCTCTTTACAAGATCAAATGAAGACCAGCTGTAATGCTATTTGTCACATCTGTGTAAAGAAGTACTACGGTCTGTATCATCAGATGAAAATGAACAAGTGCTGTACAAAGGTACAAAAACAGGTTTCCCTTCCAAACTGGGAGGGAGAGAAAGTCATATTTCTAACCAAAGCAATAGTACACTCTTGAAAAGATCTCCTCACGTTTGGTGTAGTTTTTCTCTCAGGAGGTTTCTTTAAATACTGTTTCATAGAGAATACTGTTAGTCATAAAAAGTGAAAATGCTGGAGAGTCATCCTCTTGTACCAATACCAGGCACATATTTAAACCGGATTGAGAACAACTAGGGAAAGCAGGGAAAGGGCAGGAAATGTGGAATTTTTGACTAATGTTCTGGGTTTTTATTGACACATCGCCATTTAGCAGCATCTGACATTCTTCCTTTATGTAATCCTTCTTGTACTACTTCCAGAGTTTGCTTTCCTGAAAGTCTCCTCCACATGTGCAAAGACTTGTATTTCAGTCTGTACTGTTTACAATGGCAGGAGCAGACTTCAAAGACTTCTTGCCAGCTAAGAACAGAGCAGCTACAGGTGATCATTGGACGACCGGCACACAGCCCTCCTTTCACATTGCAGTAATGGCAGAATAGGTGGCTCCCGCTGATTTTTAAAGAAATATTCAAGGTACCTCAAGCTATGGTCTACTTTGCAGCCACAAGAAGTGGCTACCTACTGCAGACTAAGCTGCTGCTACGTTGACTAGATTGTTAACACAGCATCAGTAGCTAGCTGAAACCTAACTTGCATAATTCTGCTCCACTTTGAAATCATTTTTATGAGTATGACTTAGCCTCCTTTTAAGCCAGGACTGAACTGCACAAGAATTACAAATAGTGTTGGTTTTTTTTTCTTTTAAAGATCTCTGATGGAGCACAGAATCATAGAACAGTTTGGATTAGAAAAGACCTTCAAAGGTCATCTAGTCTAACCTCCCTGCAGTAAGCAGGGACATCTCCACTAGACCAGGTTGCTCAGAGCCCCGTCCAGCCTGACCTGGAATACTTCCAGGGATGGGGCATCTACCACCTCTCCGGGCAACCCGTTCCAGTGCCTCACTATCTTCACTGTAAAAATTACTTCCTTATATCCAGTCTATATCTACCCTCTTTTAGTTTAAAACCATTACCCATTGTCCTGTCACTACAGACACTGCTAAAAAGTTTATCCTGATCTTTCTTATAAGATCCCTTTAAGTACTGAAAGGCTGCAATAACGTCTCCCTGAAGCCTTCTCTTCTCCAGGATCAACAACCCCAACCCTCTCGGCTTTTCCTCACAGGAGAGGTGTTCCAGCCCTCTGATAACTTTTGGGGCCCTCCTCTGGACCCGCTCCAACATTTGAGTGTGGAAAGCCAACATGCAATTATCAAGATATGACCAAAAAAATTGGTAGATGGCAAGAGTTCTGGCACTGTTTTCTTATCAGTTTCTCATTTCATGCATGTGTCTAATTCCACTTGCAGTATAATAAGGAAAAATAAGTATGTAGATAAAATAATTACTGATACTTAACAGAAGCACACTGTAAAAAAAAAAACGACACAAGACCATTATGTATAGTGCAGGAAAATTATACAAGTTTAACTTACTTAGTAGTCTGCTGTTTTCCCAATCTGCAATTCTGTTGTTTTGTTTCTAGATTACAGCATAAATTAACTAGTTATGGCATTGACTGTATGACCAAAGGCAAAATATTACATTGCTTAAGCATTCTGGTTTTTCTGTCAAATAAGGATAAAAGTACTTGCTAGCTTCATAGGGTATTGTGAGCATAAATACATTAAATATTAAGAGACAAGCAGACAATTGTGTGATGGAAGCCATCCATATATTTAACACATGCTCAAAATCACATTATAGCAGCTCAGCAAAATATCATTCAGTGCTGTCTCCACAGCTGACCAAATGAATCTCCTAGCCCTAGGGAATCTTCTTTGGGTAGAACTCATTTTTATAAAATTTTACAAAGGTGAGTTAAGAAAATGTGTTTTATCTCATGATGAGAGCAGGCAAACAGTGGGCACATGATCAGCTATGGCAGTTCAGCTGCCAAGCAGCAACTTGTTAACATCGCCATAACTCAATGATGTTCAATTGTTTGCCCACAGCCTCGGGCTACAGACAGACATTTGGTCTGCTAACAACTGCGCCAGATGAAGACATTACTATCCCAAGCTATTTGTTATCACACATCTGCTGGAGATTATCATCTCCACAGCTCTGCTGGAGGAAGAAATCATGTGAGCACTCCCTAATATGGTTTGTACAAACCCAGCCAATTTAGTTTAAATAGGTGAGTTGAACTAACCAGGCTGGTTTTGCACAAAGTGTATCAAAAGATGCAGACAAAAAAACTTCCTTACTGGCAAAAGAGTAGAGGGTGAAAACAAGCAGCTGGAAGAATTAACACCTTCAAGCCGTGTAGCTGGATTGGGGAGGGGACTGTTCCTGTCCTAATGCAGAGAGAGAATGTAAACAGAGAACTTTTTCAAGGCTATACGGGAGAAATAAATGCAGCTTCTAAACCAGTATTATTTAGTACCGTTTACATGATTTAAATAATAATGACAAAACTATATATTTGTAGATTAAAGCTTATCTGTAAAGGTAGCATAGATATATATACTTGAATGTGTCAAATACACAACACAAAGATCACATGTGTTGAACTGTATCAGTGTAATATAATCTATCCAGATTCTAAGTTTTGTGGTGCAGGACTGTCCCCTTCCTTAATATTTGGTTCATCAGTAGCCATATCAACAGTTCTCAACAATCTAATTATCTTGCCACTCGTACAAGTTTGTGTTAGTTTATATAGGATTGGCTCATTGGTACTAATTTTGACAGAAGCAGCCTAATACAACCAACCCAGTACAGCAAAGCTCACTCAGAAAGCATCAGCATTATTCCACCACAAAGACAGAGCTGCAGACCATTGCCATGCTTAGAGCTCCACACCTTTCTGATGTATTTAAAGAGTAAATTATTCGATAAGTCACTGACCTAATGTCATATGAGTATTTACATATTGTCTACATGCTGACACAAGAAGTGTGTTCAGTCATCCAAAAGAAGTAAGAAAAGTCAAGGGAAGCATAGAAAAATGTGAGTATACACATATCTCATATACATATGAAAAACAGAAAAAAGGTCTTCCAGAACCGCAAACAAAAAAGAAAATAAGAAATATAGTTGTGTGAAAACTATACAAAGACAGACCCAGAGAAATTCAGTCTTGCAATAAAAGCAGATTAAACTGTGTTCTGGGTAAGTACAATAATTTTATAGAATGTCCAATACTCACCAACTGTTGCTGTTGTATCACCGCATTTAGTAAAAAACAAGAAGACACTATAAGGTCACAACTGTTACCTCTTGTATGCTTCTTTTTAAGGGGGTTACTCATCTGAATTGCCTTAGTGTATCAACTGTAATAGTTTAACCCAGGCAAGAGCTAATTTAAAGTCAATTTTAGAAAGCTTCAGACTTTCAGGTGTGAGTAAACACTTGCATTCAACAAAAGATTTAAGTGCATATGCATGTAGTACACAAATAATGAAAGATTTACTACAACGTTACTTAATTCTGTAACTTAACCTTGTAACATTCGATTGGTATCATTGTAGTTTAGTGGTTTTTACAGTATTTGGGCACACGCAAAAATCTAAATGACAGATTTCCATTTCAAGATTTCATGTACAATAATGAAGACACACATTTGCAACTAAGGTGATGTTCACTATTAATTCTGTGAACAATATTTGCTACTAAACCAGTAATTTCTATAGGTACCTTGTTAAGCAGAAACATTCTCCTTTTCTGTATTGCCTAGTGAAAACAAGATTAACCCTTTTGGTAGACATGATAAGTTAAAATTAAGTCATAACAAAATCAACCTTCAATATTAACCACAGATAAATCAGATATATGTCACTACGCACCATGAATTTTATTTGTAAGGAACAGAATACCAGAGGAATTGTCTTGAATCAAATGAGGACAGGTACTACGAACATACGAGGAGACGAACGTTTCCTATATATCTGAAAATCAATCTTGATTTTGGTTGTAACAGCTTTCGATAAAAAGCAAAATACTAGGTTACAGAACACTCAAACTATAAGAAGAACATAGTCACCAGACATGCTATTGGCCTGAGAGAAAAAAATGTTTGCACGTGGTGCCAATCAAGTTCTTATTTTCAGCAGCTAAACTGTAGCAAGAATGTTCAAATTTGTTCAATATATGTCTTGTAAATAAGATGTATATGACTTGATTCTAAGACAGCAGATGGCCTGTTAGAAATATCATTTTCACAGAAGTTTGAGAACTTCTCTTCAAGTCACTTTAAAGATCTAACAGTAAAGGCAAAGAAAACAGTTTTCTGAAAATGCACAAATAACTATTTTGAAATAACCTAACTCCATCTGGAGGAAAAAGCCTTTGAAAATAAAGATGGTGGTACCAGGAGATGTTAGGAGGTGACACTGCTGTTTCTAAGTGTATTATACTATGATAATATACTGTGGCTTTATGTATATCATAATAATGGTTTATGTAAGTCTTACTTTAATATTACGTATATTTTACAGAAAATGTCAGTCTTCTGTCTTGGATTTACCACCTATTGCTTCCACACAACCCTGCCAGATGTTTATTGCGACAACAGTCTACTAACGTACTGCTGATTGGACACGATGAGAGGCTGAAGATCACTTTAGGTATTTAACACTATTTTAAAAATCTCTATTCCACCTGCTTGTGTAGGTAGCAATCACTTCACAAGAACTTCACTGGTCCAAATAAAAAAAAGTAAGTTATGATCCCGAATTCCTCAGACAACGCTTTACATTGCTACCGCATAAAAAAGATCCTAAAATGACTTTAAATATAATCTGTTTTTTACTGCTCACTTTATACTCTGTTTCATGTACGCAGCCTGATAGTAAGAGTGCATTTATAGTGAAAATTCATACCTAAAGTGAACCCATTCTAAAATTCTGAGTAAAAATATGATTTAACAAGTGCATTTTCCAGAAAACAAACGCAGAAAATTTCAAGTTTTTTGGCTTTAATATAAAAGGTTTTATAGACAAAGATGACCACAATTTCTGAAGATGAATGACCAACACTTGCATAACCGATGTTTCAGAGCATGTAACCACAACTTGTACACAATGAAATAGATTCATAGTTAATATGCATATTTTTAGAAAGAAGTATTGGTCTCCCTTTCTAAGTATTCATCAAAGTAAGCATTTAACAATATTAAAGTATTTAACAACCTTAGATACCTTTTTCAGGATGACCACATATATACTAAAGACCTACTGAAAGACAATTGTCTTACTCAAAACCATAGTACTACATGACGGTATAAATCTATGATAACTTTTTGAAAAAAGTAATTTGATAGTACATTGTCATCTTTACAGAACAACATAAAAATTGTGTAAATGTGTTGTGCACATAGCAATGGAAACATTTCTATAGTTTCTCATTTTAAAAAATACTAGAATTAAAATAATTATTTGGCAGAATAGATTCAGCAGGTACAATGTACATAAAAAACCCTCTAGGAACAAACTCCTAAACCAGTGCCCATCAGTTCAGTGTTGGATTTTTTGTCTTTTGAAGGGCAGGAAAGAAGCTGGAGGAGAAACTAGATTCATTTTTAGTAAGTCTTCACAATGAAATTTTTATTGTCAAAATATAAGAACAGTTTAAGTGTTACAGTATTTATCTTCTTGATTTCAAAAGCATGTATGCATAATGGCAATTTAATACATTTTCAGCACTTAACTTACATGCCAGAAGCATAAACCTTACTTTGGCACACCTTTAATTCTGATGTTTACTAAAGAGATTAAGTTTAGTAAGTGTAGTTGGGTACGGTCACCAATAAAGTCTAATACCCATATTTTAGGCAAAGATAATACCATATAAAAGATATTATTGGAAGTAAATCACAAAAAACCAGAAGACCTCTGATAATACCCCAAAAGAATGGTATCATTTCTTATATTAAAATTTGAGAGTTAAGAAGTTCACAAATTCAGCATTAACTTACCTGCTAGCTGTTTTTACAGAGCTGTTTTTCTTGTGCCCTCTTTCCGATCGGTTGTCTCGCAAGAGTTGAAGCTATTAAAAAAAAATGTTCAGAACAGTCTCACAAGCAATACCTTTATTTGCTTTTTAGAAATGTTATCCTGATAATGACATTATTCCCTGTCTTGAGTAATCTTTCAATAGTTTTCACCCAAGACTCTAAAAGCGATGGACATCTAATAGAATTTTACAGTAATAGCTAATATTTCAGGGTACATCCATCAATTTAAAATTGCTAAATAACTGAAAATGTAAAAATTAAGGCATTCTCAAAGCCTATTAGAAAGTCATGCAATTCACAATTAACTTATCCATAAAATTTTACAATTTTCACAATTACAATTTAAATTTTCAAAACAGTGTAACAAAAAATGTTGGAGAACACTTAATTTAGGAAAAAACTGCTCAGGTTGGCACTCGAATCTAAGCAGTTATGAAACAGTTATAAAGTCGTCTAAACCCCAGGAGCTTTTGTAATTTTTAAGTTGCAGAATCAACAAAAACACAGTATTAAAGCTTCCCATAATAGCAGGGAAGTACGGATAATGAAGGATTCATTTAAGTGAAATGGTGACTCAGCTTCTGGAACAAGCTCTGATTTCCTATATCTATTTTTAGACAAATAAAGGAAGATCTTTCATTCAGACTACCTCCAATACTCAGAAGTCTATTTCCAGCATTAGGATATTTGTCAGGATGAGTAAAGCCGCAACAACAGCAAAAAACGACTGTCAAAAAGTTACACTAAAGAAATGAAAACTAGACAATATAAAAAATACAAATGTTTCTTGAAACTAATCATATATTGAAGAAAGTATAGAACGAAAGACTGTTTAAAAACAACCTACAGGTAAATGGATGTAATATTCACAGCAAACACATTTAAAAGTCCACTGACAATTAGGAAATTATGACCTTTATGACCTGGCCAACCACCCTTTAATGCTGTACATGAGCATGGACTCCAAAAATTGACACCTATCTATAAAATTACACTTGATTAATTCATCCCCAACTCTCTATGGCTTGCTTCTTGTATAAGGAATATTCCTCATCATTTCATCTATCTAGTTCTGAGATGCAGTAAAATAATGCAGTCTGGCTTTAAAAGGCAATCTGAAGGATACATAAAGGTAAGGCACCTTATTCTGATACATTTTTGCAAAATAGTTTTTCCATTTTCTAAAATGAATGAATCAGAGCACTTACAAATCATATTTAAATGTAGGCATAATTTTTACCAGCATGACATTCATACAGTGTGTATCACCAGCATGACATTCATACAGTGTGTATCTATTTCATGATCAAGCTAAGGAGAACAGTCTCACTGTTATCAATATTCTCTGGCTGATAAGTAAAATGCAGTTACAGCATGTACAAATACAGATCACCTGCCAGACTAAATCTGGCTAGTTTATTACTTGTGTTCTAACATAGTAACTTCAACTCCAGAAATTAATCAAAAGAGAAAGTCGTAAACCCATGCAACCAATAGTTACACACTCTGGATCTTCACGAATTTAGTGAGAAATACGTAGGCCATCAAAGTCATCATAATTACTTTGCACCATCATTCTCACTTCTTTTACTTGGTTAAAAAAAAGAACCCTTCATGCGCCAGTAGCACCTAGATTATTTGATGACATGAGCCTTATTTCACAATTCATTAGTAATCTGCAAGTTACAAATACAGTGAACTTCAGATAAGCTCTGAAAATACAACTCATGGGAAATATGAAATAAACACGTAAAATTCAGAATTAATTCGAATTTACTATTATCTGAGAAAAATGAATTTGTCATTATACACCAGCCAAGCAAGCATACATTTCTCACGCTCTGTGCTGAATGGATACTATCAGTTTGTATGATGTAGGTTAAGGTATTTCTCAGCATGGGAATTTCTATACTGTTTTAAGCTTAGAATCTTTTAAAGAAATAAACAGTACATCTTCAGTTAATTACTCCATGTGAGACAATCAATACATTTAAAAATCAAATTTAAAAAAAAACAAAACAAACACCCAAACTCATTCTAACCTAGCAAATTTGACTACTTATAGCATCAACACTTCAGGAATAGGATAAAGATTAGCCCAAGAGAACTTTTTTACTAAGATGAAACATGCTTATATTTAAAATGTTCTTTTTAATGTGTTTCTTCTACTGGGAAATGTGTCTCAGAATATTGAGGGTTAAATGCAAATCATATAAAGCCATCTATTTAGATGTTAAGTGTCAGTCAGCTTAGTATAACATGTTGGAAGTTCACAATTTAGAGCTAAAACTGTACTATGTTTTACCCACTCTCACGGTTTTGGGCAAGTAAACTCCAGCTTGCTCTGGAGTTCAAAAGAAGGGGGATTGGACAGGACAGAGTATACGCTGATTTAAACAACCACTTACTGGAGCTACAATTGTTCATGATGGATCATCCTAAGACGAACCTTCCAAAGACTCTATAGATCGTATTTCCTTTCAAAGTTTCAAATCTATTTAAATTTGTAAATGTATTAGCAAACTGGCACAGATCTAATGAAATCAACTGCGTCCTATCAATTTTTGCCAACTTAAAAAAATGTACTATAGAACTTGAGTCTTACATTTCAATGCATTGATGATATCTTCAGCTACTTTTACTGCATAGTTGAAGTTAACTATACATTTATGAAATTAAACCAGACTTATTGTCTCATTTTATAGTTCTTGGACAGTATGTTATGTATTGGACCTTACTAGCATTCATAAAGAAAGGTTTTCCTCCATGTGTGAAGACAAGCTAAAGAAATAAGCGCCATGTTGCTAATCAAATATTAAACTTGTCTTCGCATTCCCTCAACCACAGTCTCTAGGCTTGAGCCTCCTAGGGACTACAATGTAGGGGCTCAGCAGACAAACTACTGAGATATTTTCACCAATATCTGCAACCATGATGGAGATTTAACAGTCCTTTTACTGCTGTAGTTTTAACCAATGAAATGCAGAAAAAATGGAATTGAAGATCTTCCTGTAGAAGTCTGCCCACTCTTGTCAGTGTTCTGTATTTCTTGATGCTGTGAGTCAAATGTTTTGCTTTCCAGCATTTTGAGAAATGCAGTATTTGGAGATACTATGATTAACAAAACCGTAACAAAAAAAAAATCCGACTTTTCATTTAACCTGTTAAAACTCAAAGATACGTAACTGAAATTAAATGACTAATTAAAGATTTTTAATTAAGGGACTTTCTGAAATGTACTGCTGTTAATATGTTTCCTTACAAGAAAATATGAAATCATACCTGCTTTGTTTATAATGTCTTAACATATTAGCCCACGCCCTCTGGAGTAGAGGTAGTTAAATTCCTTTACACATCTCAGGTAAACTGTTCTTGATCAAAGCAGTTCTTACCTGGCTATGTTCCTTCCTAGCCCCAGGGCTAAACCAGTGGCTGTGGGAGAAAAAGAAAAGACAGGTTTAACAATATAACTAAGAAAGCACATGCTGTCATATGACCAGTCTGTGCGTGCTTTTGGGTACCTCATTGTCTGCCAGGAAAACACAGCCTTCAGCTATGCTTTATCATAATGGGTTATTTTTATTGAACTCTAAGTCTGTAGCAGTTTTCAAAGAATGCACCACAGATTTCACTCTAGAGTAGCTATTCGCTTTATAGGTAACTATATTTTGTCAAACAAGCTAAAATAATATATAAATGATAGTATTTTAGTATACTGTAATGCATGTGCTATAAATAAAAGTAATTACATATTTAGTACTGAAGTGTTACTTATTAATGATTACAGCTGAAAAGATTTTTAAGTATTGTGGACTACCTGGTAGTTGTCAATGTATTCTTAACAAACTGAGACCTGAGTTGGAATCTAAAGTGAAATTCGAAGTCCATAAATTCAGTTGCTTCATATCTCTATAGAACTGCACAATTTTGGCTATTGGCAGCCTTATTTCATAGAGATGAAGGTTTGGACTAAGACGTTGACATGCAGGGATAAGAACTCACAATGAACTTTTTCCTCCATGGTAGTATAAACATATTAATACTGGTTCACATAAACACTGTGATCACATGGAACTGAATTAACATTTGAATGTAACTATAGTAAGCATTATACAAGCCTGCAGCAAAGCTTCATGCTTGCAAAATGAAAAGAAGAACGAAAAAACAATTGTAACAAGGGGGATCTGAAATTACATATAGTACCTACATATTACTCATGTAAGCAAGCAATAAGTTTTGGGCAAAGGATAAAATAATTCCATCCATTATCATATTGCACAAAAAGACCATCACATGACCTGCTACTGTGCTTTAAGTTCCTCTAGAAGTGTAACCAAATATTATAAGCTTAACCCAGTCACGCTTTTTCTGAAGTGGTTAAATTCAACACAGTTTACTCTCATTTTTCCCCCACAGCAGCCACACGATGACACTAAAGTTTTTACTTTAATATACTAAGAAGCAGCAGATTCCATGGGATTGTCTGGTCTAAATTACTCTTAAGTCACATATCTTAAAGTTTTGTGGCTTTTTCTCAGTCATTTTTTGTGAGCTCGCTGATGAGCAGTCAACCTTCTCATTCTTGTATACAAGACCAGTTGTCACCAAAACCTGCATACCGCTAACTCCTTTTTCTACTTCCAACATGATTAAGGAAAAGAAGTTGGAAATGAAAAGAGAATGACAGCAATAAAGTTAAAAATATACCTTGAGATAAAAATTAGTAGACATTTATACATTTTGGACATGAAACGTTCATCAACTGCATCAAATAGTTCAAAATCTGAGGAAAACCGGGAGATTTCACGCACGTGCAACTTGAATGTTGGCAGTGGATGAAAAGAAAAACCATCACATTTGTGAGTAACGCAACAAATAAGGTCACAAATATCCAGAAGCTGATGAAGATATTATAAGAAATATAACGAGTTAGATCTCGGTTCCAGATAGATGAGCGTCTTGTCTCTGATCAGTGTCAACAGCAAACGCTCAAGGAGCAACAGTGAACTGGGGTATCCTCCTCCACATAAACTCTGCTGGTTTGTGCCAAATCAGTGGATTACAGACTAAATTATTAGTAAAATGCATTTCTATTGAAAAAAAAAATTCAAAGTATTTTGAATGCATCTCACATTTTGACATCAAAAATCCTTTCTACAGAATAAGACCTCTTGTAATGAGAACATGATATTCACATCACACTGATTTTTATGATTTTGTCTATTCACTTAACTACAGTATTATTTGTTTGCTTGTTTGTTTTAATAAAATAAGAACAGTAAAACCCACAAAATACTAGTTGAATTACTTTAGGGTAGAAATAATGTATGAAATCACAACCTCTTTATTTAACACACAAGTTATGGGATGCAACAGAAGCGGATTAGCAGCATAAAACAGTTGGTATTGAGGATCTGATGTATCTAGTACATGTGCTTTGGTAGGTTTTGTTTTTAACTGCGGATGCCATATCTAGTAGCAGTTAGAACATATAAATGTATACCCAAATATATCAGTTCCTAACCGTGTTTGTGTCTGTTTTAGAATTCTGATCTGAGAAATATAGGAAAATTTAATCTTCTTATTGTAACTGTTCAAAAGACATAATCAAGAACTAACACTGCTAAATGGTGTCAGCTGAACTGAATAAGAGTTTACAGTAATGGCACACTAGAGTCACTAAACGAACTGAATGACATTCCCTATTTGCATGAATCTAAACATTAATTCAATGTCTCTTTGCGGAATTTATGATAACTTTCTTTCTCACATGATACATCATGTTTAAGACTCAAAGATGTGATGCTTGTTTATTTTCATATATTCAAGGTTGGCATTTCTGAATTTGCCTTTGGAGAAAAATAAAACAGGTCTTTTTAAACAATCTGTATTTGGTATCTAGCCTTAAAAAGCGTTCTGTTTTAGGAAAGCATACACTTAGCAAGTTAATAAAAACACATTTACAAAGCGCCGAATGTCACATTTCATTAAGAAACATAAAATGAATTACAAAGGATTATAAATGTTATTATTAAAAGGATTATAAATATTATTATTAAATAAAGATAATTATGTCACTGAGCTGAGGTTCTCTTATCATATATTTGTACAATTGCAAAATGTGCCTTTGGGACAGACGTACTGCTGTAAAGCAAACAACAATAAAAAGTTATAACTGCCATCACTTGTACTCACTCATGGTGAAGAGAATCCTGGGACAAGTGAACCGTTTTCCTGCTAACACCTGGTCCTGGAGTTATCTAATGGAAAAAAGTAGGAAAAAAAAGTCTTTAAATAATGGGGCAGCATACAGACACACTGATTTGTTATTCAGAAACCACATCACAAATGCTAAATACAAGATAGAGACAGTACACTAGATACACTAAATGCAATTACCTGTATCTGTAATTTTTAAGTAAAGTCAGAGTGCAGAAAGTGCTATACAATATTTACCAATATCCTTTATGCGTCATTCTGACTGATGTCAGACGTCAGACATTTACAGATGTCAGGACCCTAAGTTACTTTTGAAAAGTCCATTAAGCATTTTATCTCCAAAAAATGAAAGATGTTTTGAAACTCACATTCTGCATACTATCCTTATTTATGGCTAATGCAGCAATAAATTTATTAAAAACCCCTCCCAACCTTTGTATCTCAACGCAAAGCTTTTGAAATTCAGTTGATGTGGGATAGAAAGTAAAGATAAAATAATTTTTACCACACTGCACTGTAGTCCTTGACTAGTGCTTTATATATACTGAAACCAAAAATACATAATACATTCAATTTAAGAATGATCTTAAGAATGCATGATAGCACGTGCAGACTTTTGCACATTATGATATTCTGGTATTGCTCAAGAATGCATTTAAACAGCTTTATTTTTATTTTTAGAATCTGCACGTGTAGACCGCTAAATGCTGAAGAATAAGAAACCACCTGATGAAACTCATGCTTGAAGAACCAGAGCAGAAGGCAAACTATTCCTGTTGGAAAGAATGCAGGAACAAGTTTTCAGTTCCTTATAGACAGTTTTATAGTCAGTAGATAAGCAGAGGTGAGAATGAAATCAGATGTTCTGCCAGTTTTGGAAGGAGACCACAAAAACTCAGTGACATTACATTTGTACATCTGACGCTTGCCAGAAGTACATAAGCGGAAGATTCACAGATAAAAGCAGCTTAGTCATTATTAGAAGATCAATGTGCTCAACTTCTAAAGAAAAATATCTCTGTTCATCTGGTCTCATGATGGAGAAAAGCCAGGGCAGTTGGAGCTCCAAGTCTGGAAAACTTTCAAAGAAGAGTCACCAAATAATTTGAAAGCTCCATGCAGTTTAAGTATTTGACCAAAATCTGTTTCTTTGACCTGAAGAATGACACCACTCAGGGCTGAAATGAGAAACCCTGAAGTTTTGTCACTTTTCTGGCTCATGGTAATTGAAAAGAACTGGTAATACATTACTGCAGAACAATGTATGCAAACATACAAATCCCTAGTAGAGCAAATCATGGTAGGTACATGGGAGGACAGCACCTACTGCTTTACCCGCATCTGGAATTTATTGTTTTACTAGACTCACTGAGGCCTTACATAGCCACATGGTAATAATAAAATAGTGACCCAACGTAACTTTTGCAATGTCATAGTTCACGTAATAATAAGAGCAAGGAATGTCAATTCACAAAGACAGACCTAGAAATATGAACAAGTATTTTAATATGTAATTTCCAAATTTTAAGATTAATAACTAAACTGTTACTTTAACACTATAGGTAAACACGTAGCTCAGCTCTCGAGAGTTACATCCTGCATTAATCTCAAAATGAGGTTTTCATGCTATTCCAGTGGGTATCCCTGGAATACAGTAATCCATTTTCTACACTGTGGCTATAAGAAAAGCCGACTGTGCCTATGTCATGCTTTGTTAGAGGTTCATGATCACATTATCTCATGGTGGACCTGACACTTTTATTCAGTTTACAGTATGTTCTGTGTACAGGCAACTTATTTCCTTTGCCAGGGCTGCTGACAATCTTTTCCACACTATATTAATCTTGTTTACAGACTTTATCTTGGTACAAATATCAGAAAACTGAACTTTTTATCTCGGGGAGAAAATAAACAACATGTTGACAGAAGCAAAAGCTATTTTCTGGACAAAAATTGGTTGTTTACCTGCAGCCATACTTATGGTAACAAGTTTAAGTTTCCAGCTTACTCAAAATATATAACCTGAAATTTAATAAGCATGGAAATTTCAAGAAAAATCACCTGACAAATTGCCAGTTTTAAAATAATATATAAGCCACAGAAGTATGTTTTTCCACTAATTTGTATGAGAATATGAACTTGCTTGGAATACAATTACAACCGACCACAAAGTACACTGCACAGGTTTCTCTTGCACACCCCAGATAGCTTCAGTTATCAAACAGCCACAGAATAGTTATAAAATTAAACTCACAATGCATACGTATAGATCTTTACACAAAACTGAATGCTGATTATTGTACTATTCACAATTTATTAATGCAAAAGAATTCATACTTGCAAAACTTATCTAGGGTGTAAAAAGAAAACCAAAACCTCTTGCCCGTCTTCATCTGCTAACTCACTACTAGAAAACTCTACTCCAGAGATCTGCTCAGTCTCCACAGAAGAGAGTGCCAGTTGTTCCAGAAAGTGGCAGCAGATCGCAGGACACTAAAATTAAAACAAATATCCTCTCAACTGTGCAGATTCTTTATTCATGCAAAAAAATGCGTATTTATCTAGAGTTGGTTTAGGTGATGAAACCCCAGTACACAAGAAGAAATCAAGAGGTAAAGCAAGTATTAGCTCTCCATTAGGTAACTAACAACAAACAGAACTGAAGCTTTGCACAATTCAGATTTTTTTTTTTTTGCGCAACTGAATATATGCGAGAGTGTATGTCTGAGTGCACATGTGTGCATCAGGGAATCAGCACTGCTCTGACAGGAACACTTAGAAGATTGACAGATCAGGCCTGTTTTAAACTTCAATTTAATTCACTAGCAACACTCTTTTTGGTAATGGTCAATTCTTACACACTATTCTATACACAAGAGCGTTAGTTTTCAACACTTGTACGGTAAATTAGCTGTGAGTACACAATATCATAGAGCTGATGCTGTATAGTTAGCACTGATGGCAATGGTCCTTGATGGTTCTTAGCCACAGGGGTCAAGGTGACCAGGACTGAGTCATCTGAGAAGAGACACTGGAACTGAGTTGGGCTTGTCTTCCTTCCCATCAAATTCTCCTTGCTTATGTCTGATGTCTTCACACTACTGTTCCTTCCAAAAAAGTGAAAGGGGGTGTCTTCTCTTTTTTTGGAACAAACACCTGAGCCATGGGCTATTTAAGTGCAATCTGAAAAAACATATTTTGATAATATTGAACAAGGTGCTGTAGACTACTTTTGCCACGTGCTTTACAGGAAAAAAAGGCAGCAGATTTTTTTCCTAAGTGTTATTAAACACAGTAATATTTTTCTCAAGTCTTCTGATGAATAAACTTTCAGAAAAAAACACCACAGCACGCTTTAATGTTCACACACAACATAAATTCTGGCTTCAAAAGTTTGTTCTTATGAGACATTAAAATGCCTAGGAAATGTCCAATAACCTCTTTAAAGCCATTTAGCTGTATATTTAATATCCTGTGTTTCTAGAAGTCATAGTATCTTGTAACTGAACATAATCACACTCATCCTGGAACTTAGGTAACTATAACTATTACAAAAAGTGGAAGTGTTTCTAACTATTTCACCTACTTAAGAACAGCAGCTTTTAAAAAGCTTACTAGATGTAGCAAATAACTAGGGATGACATGCTAGAGGATTGGGAACAATACTGACCTTCAAAAAGTATAGAAGAAATATCACAGGTCTTCACACAGCTCAACTGTGTTGCAGTCTGTACCATGGCTTAGTTGCACAGAGCAGCGAAATTAGTAGGCTTCTAAAGGGAAACTAGGAAAACCTTTGAGCCTCCTTGCTTGTCATCTTCCTCCTGTGTAAAGTGTCTCCAGCAACACATTGCACTAGAGATGCTGTAATCTACCACTGATATAACTGTTTTAATACGAATAAAGTTTAGGGTCATCTTTGGAACTCTTCTCTTCCTTTTACCATTGCTCGAATAACATGACAAGGTGCTGGCTGCGTACTGTTTACAGAGACCCTTAAAGACAGGTACTCCAACTCAGAGATGGAGTACTCCTGTTCTGCAAAGAACGCTTTGCCTATGAAATTATGGCCCATGCTGATGGACACAGTAAAAAGGAAAAATATTCAGGACTAGGGGGTTTTGCCTCAAAACACAAGACATCGTATCCTGCTGCCCAAGATATGACAAATTTCAGAAGAGATATATGGAAAGGATGGTGGGAATAAATGGAAAAAGGAAGAAAAGAAAGAAATAATTTTACTCCACAGAAATAATGTTGAGCACAGCAACTGTTAAATGTTAATAATTTTGAAGTAAAGACACAGTATAGACAATGCAACTGCTTTCACTTATTTCAGGACTCTCGAAAGGAGTGCAGCAAAGTATGGAGAGGTCAGTAGTCTAATCATCCTTTCTTAGTTCATTTTTCTTCTTTCTAAACAAAGGAGAAGTTTATTTTGCCATGTAATGCTACATATTTTGAGAGCTATGAACAAAAATCATCCCATTCTAGCTGGAACTGGTAGCTCCAGTTAAATGCTGCAACTATTTAAGTTTTGAGAAAAACACCTACTTTTAAAATGTAAACTCTACTGTTGTTTACAGTTTTTAAAGAAAAAGTTTCATTAAATCAACAAATGCGGGTAAAGTTTATTTTGCCAATAATAAAAGACACATTTACATATAGGACTATTTTCAAACAATGGAACAGGTTGCCTAGACAGGTTGTGTAGTCTCCATTCTATGATGTTTTCAAAACCAGGTTGCATAAAGGCTTGAGTAACCTGGTCTTATCTCCTAGTTGACACTGCTTTTGGCAAGAGGTTGGAGAAAATGACCTCCAGAAGGCCTTTCAACCTGAATTACTCTATGATCCTACTGAGTGGATTTTTATATAACTGTGCTTGGGTTTCTCAAAAAAAGTACATACACGATGGGGTATGTCTTCCCTCGAAACGCAAAGTAATCAGATAGCATATCACTGTGTGCCATATATCTCAACTGAGCTTCAGGTCATGCCATAATGGTTGAAGTTTGCTGCCAAAGGAACCACTGCTACGCCCGCATACTCTTTCGCATTTAGCCTTAAGAGTCTATGGAAGCATTTTTTGTTGTTGGTGGGTTATTGTTTGGTTTTTTAAGTGAAAAGGGAAGTTAGGATTAATTGACTAGATTAGCAGCTATACTAACTGTTAATTAAGTATAATTAACTAATTGCTGAGCCACTCTCCATCATCTTTGAGAGGTCCTGGAGGACAGGAGAGGTGCCCGAGGACTGGAGAAAGGCCAATGTCACTCCAATCTTCAAAAAGGGCAAGAAGGAGGACCCAGGGAACTACAGGCCGGTCAGCCTCACCTCCATCCCGGGAAAGGTGATGGAGCAGCTTATCCTGGAGGCCATCATCAAGCAAGTGGAAGAAAAGAAGGTTATCAGGAGTAGTCAGCATGGATTCACCAAGCGGAAATCATGCCTGACCAATCTGATAGTTTTATACGATGACATGACTGGCTGGGTAGACGAAGGGAGAACCGTGGATGTTGTCTACCTAGACTTCAGCAAGGCTTTGGACACAGTCTCCCATGATATCCTCCTAGGGAAGCTCAGGAAGTATGGGCTAGATGAGTGGTCGGTGAGGTGGATTGAGAACTGGATGAATGGCAGAACTCAGAGGGTTGTCGTCAGCGGCGCAGAGTCTAGTTGGAGTCTGGTAACTAGTGGTGTCCCCCAGGGGTCAGTACTGGGCCCAGTCTTGTTTAACTTCTTCATCAACGACCTGGATGAAGAGTTAGAATGTACCCTCAGCAAGTTTGCTGATGACATCAAACTGGGAGGTGTGGTAGATACACCGGAAGGCTGTGCTGCCATTCAGCGAGACCTGGACAGGCTGGAAAGCTGGGCAGAGAGGAACCTGATGAGGTTCAAAAAAGGCAAATGCAGGGTCCTGCACCTGGGGAGGAACAACCCCATGCATCAGTACAGGCTTGGGGTGGACCTGCTGGAGAGCAGCTCTAAGGAGAGGGACCTGGGTGTCCTGGTGGACGACAGGTTGACCATGAGCCAGCAGTGTGCCCTGGCTGCCAAGAAAGCCAATGGGATCCCGGGGTGCATCAAGAAGAGTGTGGCTAGCAGGAGGAGGGAGGTTCTGCTTCCCCTCTACACTGCCCTGGTGAGGCCTCATCTGGAGTACTCTGTCCAGTTCTGGGCTCCCCAGTTCAAGAAAGATGAAGAGCTACTGGAGAGAGTCCAGTGGAGGGCTATGAGGATGCTGAGGGGACTGGAGCATCTCTCCTACGAGGAGAGGCTGTGGGAGCTGGGCTTGTTCAGCCTGAAGAAGAGAAGGCTACGAGGGGACCTAATAAATACTTATAGGTGTCAGGAGGATGGGGCCAAGCTCTTTTCAGTAGTGCCTAGCGACAGGACAAGGGGCAACGAGCACAAACCAAAGCAGAGGAAGTTCCGTCTGAACATGAGGAAGAATTTCTTCCCTCTGAGGGTGACGGAGCACTGGAACAGGCTGCCCAGGGAGGTTGTGGAGTCTCCTTCTCTGGAGATATTCAAGACCCACCTGGACAAGGTCCTCTACAGCCTACTGTAGGTGACCCTGCTTCGGCAGGAGGGTTGGACTAGATGACCCACAGAGGTCCCTTCCAACCCCTACCATTCTCTGATTCTGTGATTTCTGTGATTCTGTAATTATAAAAGTGCCAGATAAGCAAGTGAACAATAAAGGGGTTCTGTGTCTGCCAAAAACAACTTGAAGAAAGGGATAGTTAAACTGGCTCAAACTATCACATCACAGAGTGAGGAGCAAAACATCTACAGTACAGTTTCAGGTTGCTTGAACACTACTGCTTACTTTATATGAATAGGGTAAAAGGCCTCCAAGACTGGAGTCTATATAATATATTCTTTAAAGAAAAATAATCAACTTGGTGGATCAATTTATGCCTCTTTTAGTAAAATAAATATTACAGTACTATTTTAATTTACATGTGCTGTAGTTTGAAGAAAAAGTATTATCACGTGCCAACAAAAAATACAGTGTTAACACAAAACAAAAATACGTGACACTACCACTACACAATTCTGTGTACTTCTTATTTAAAGTATATTTTAGTGTTCAGTTACTGAATAGCCCATGGGAAATCATTAATTGTTTTTAGACACCTATAATACAGAGCTTGTAAGTATGGATCTGTTCTATACATTTTCTTAATATTTAAAATATAAACTACCTTGAAATGCATACTCAGCCATCCCTCTTCTCCCTTATTTTTCCCATACTATCACACAATCAAGGGAACAAGTACACCTTCTCTTTATAGTTTGTTTAGCTTAGGAAATGAAATTTTGAAAAAACACAGACTATGTCCTATTCATAATTGTACCTTGTATATATTCTCCATTACGGAAAAATAAATTTATCTGAAATTAATTTTAAAATACCTGTCCTGGTTTCAGCTGGGATAGAGTTAATTTTCTCTCAGAAGAGGCTGTGTTTTTGATTTAATACCAGAAGAATGTTGACAACACTTTTTTTTTTAGTTGTTGCTATGAAATCAAAGACTTTTTCCAGTTTCTCATACTCAGCTAGTGAGCAGGGTGCAGGAGCTGGGAGGGAGCACAGCCAGACTGCCAGCTCAAGCTGGCCATTGGAAATACTCCACACCATAGACGTCATGCTCAGCTCACGAATGGGGGTTGGCCAGGGGGCAGGAATCAGCTCTTCTCTCTTCTGTGAATTTGAAACCTCTCTTGTCCAAGAGTTTGAACTTTTTTGGGAATTTCGCGATTTCAGGGTTCCGCAGTCCCTGCTCAGAGACTGACTGCAAATCGGTCATTGGGTGGTGAGAAAAATTGTATTGTATATAGTTTGTTGTGCATATTCATTATTGACATCATTATTAGCAGTATTCTTACTAGTATTAGTATTTACTTTGTTGCCTTATTAGACTGTCTTTATCTAACCCTTTATCCTTCCCTTTTGTCCATTTCTCCTCCCCATCCCACTGGGAGGAAGGGGAGGGGTGAGCGAGCGGCTGCCTGATGCTTAGCTGCCGACTGCCGGGTTAAACTATGACAATACCAAAAGTTACATTTTTTTATTTTAAATTGGGTTTTTTGCTTAACACTTCACAGCACATGCAGCGAAAAGACATTACCAAGCTCACTTTTTAAAAGGATGTTAATTCCTTGGTATGCAAATGTTTTTAATTAGAGAAGCGTTTGACTTGAATGGTTAACTTAGCCATCACAGTGTGTCACATTTATAGCATGCAAAACCAGTAAAAACACAGCAAAATTCTGCTGAACACTAATTATACAAACAAGCTAAACACTTATCTGAATGAAAGCACAGGTTCCTTTTTCCCCCTCTATAAATTAACTACTATGATCAACTACAGATTAACACATGTAAAAGTTAATATAATTATGAAAATCTTTTCTTCTGGAATTTAAATGATATCTTTTTCTGGGATCATATATTTATAGTACCTTTTCCTAAAAACACTGTATTGATTACTGAACTTTTCAAATTGTATTAGCAAATTAAATTCTCTCAGGCAGGAGTTTCCACAAAACAAGTTGTTCAAAACAAATTGCGATTAAAATGAAGTCCTAGACAACAGGATTTTGCAGCATCACAATGGCACTTCCATAATTCACATATCTATGATTGCGAATTTATAGGAAATTAAGTCAAACTATATCAAGGGAAGAAACAGAGAAAACCTATTTTCTACTTTTTATTGCACTGATTAAGAGCAATTTCTTATTATTTTCAGAACCAACTTTTTATCACTCATTTTATACCCCTTCTTCACTATAAACATTGGAAAGCACCTACAATAAACAAAGCTCTGGATTTAAAACACATCTTTAGAAAATATCTATACAAATTATTTGACTTGAAGCAATATAAAAAACTAATAAAAACAGCTTTCACAGTATACATTACTGAATCACTGTTGCAATGCTAGCTTGACACTACCATTACATTTTTATTCCCTCTATAAGCACACTCTTGCTGAAGGGCCCAAACTGACCATTCCAGAGAATCACAGAATCACACAATGGTAGAGGTTGGAAGGGACCTCTGTGGGTCATCTAGTCCAACTCCCCCTGCCGAAGCAGGGTCACCTACAGCAGGCTGCACAGGACCTTGTCCAGGTGGGTCTTGAATATCTCCAGAGAAGGAGACTCCACAACCTCCCTGGGCAGCCTGTTCCAGGGCTCCGTCACCCTCAGAGGGAAGAAGTTCTTCCTCATGTTCAGACGGAACTTCCTCTGCTTTGGTTTGTGCCCGTTGACCCTTGTCCTGTCGCTGGGCACCACTGAAAAGAATTTGGCCCCATCCTCCTGACACCCACCCTTCAGATATTTATAAGTATTTATTAGGTCCCCTCGTAGCCTTCTCTTCTTCAGGCTGAACAAGCCCAGCTCCCTCAGCCTTTCCTCACAGGAGAGATGCTCCAGTCCCCTCAGCATCCTCGTAGCCCTCCGCTGGACTCTCTCCAGTAGCTCCTCATCTTTCTTGAACTGGGGAGCCCAGAACTGGACAGAGTACTCCAGATGAGGCCTCACTAGGGCAGTGTAGAGGGGGAGAAGCATCTCTTTAGTGTACACATTACCTTTAAGTGATGTTCAGTCAAACTCTACGAAGTCTTTGTGAAGACATGGTTCTCTGGCAGAATAGTTCTATGCCAGTTTCTTACTACTCTAGTTATAATTCTTTTAAACTGACCTCTTACTAATATCGTGTTGTAAAAATCAATGCATCATTGCTATCCTGCTTGTGAAATATATGCAAGTGATAATGAAGGAGAAAAACGTCAAGAAAAATGGTCAAAAGACATGGACTTTAAAGCAAAACACATATCCCTCTACACGTTTTTTTGTTTTCTCAAAAAAAAAAAAAAAAAAGAAAAAAAAGAAAATCACCAAAGCCAAACTGAAAGAGCTACGCACCCTGGGTAAAATGAGAATCAATAAGTTCCTCGGAGTTAAAGAATATGTCCCAGCTCCCCAGCCTCTCGAGTGATTTCACACACTGTTAAGAGTTTTCTCTACATTTCTTTTCACAAACTGATCAAAATACCGCTGTCTCTTCGCATACCATTTTCTATTGAATTACGAGCAGATGGAAAAGAAAAACTATGGTATCTGAGAATAAAAGAAGAATAGTCTACTATTGAACATAGCTCTTTCAGAGAAATCTTAAAAATTTACATCTCATGTATAAAAGCAAAACAGGGAGTTTCTTTGTAAATCTTTGTTATTACACAGTTATTCTCTACTGCATTTAAGATAAAACCTGATCTTGAAATTAAATAATTGCAAATTAAAAAAAAAAAAAAAGACTTTTGAAAAAAGACTGGCCTGGATATAAGGATTTTTGTTTGTTTTAAATGGTAATCACCTTGTTAAAAGGCAAATGTAAGAGTCTCAGGACTGCATAAACACACCCCACAGCACCACTATTTCAATTTTGTATATTAGGAACAGGAAAATCTTTAGGACAGCTGTCTGAATTGTATAAGATATGGCAACAAAAATTATGTTACTTCATTACTCTGTAGACAGCGAACACAACATATTTTACCTACTTAAAACAAACTTCCCTTAGTACAAAAAGCTACTAATTAAATGCTGCAGTAGCATGCTGTGTATTAAAAAAAAAGTTTACCATGATGTTTTAGCTGTCTGTTTAGATATAAAACTTTTTCTAGGGTGAAAGCTTCACTATGGATTTTGACTTCAGTAGTGCTGGAACTGTATCCTTATCAGTTAAGAATGACTTAAAATACTGAAATAATGTTTTTACTTGTAAAATTATTCTCAATAAGTGACGTTACCCTCACGGTGATACAGACAGAAGGAAGAAGCAGAGCAGCGATTACGATACTAGCCTTGACCTGGGAGATGCAGGTTCAATTCCTTGCTCTGCCTCCGGCTTGCTGTTGTGACCTTTGGTAAGTTGTTTTCTGCAGCTCAGTTCCTCATTTGGTAAAACCAAGAAAAACATACAAACAAGACTCTCCTTCTTCCCCCGAAGTAATCTGTAATAGTTTTTCCTTACTTCATTAATGTAATATAATAACATAAGTAAAGATTGTACCAACAACAAAGGGCACCTAAGAATTTGCTTTAAGACTCCTTGAAATCACTGAATGTGATTTTTATTCCTACTGCCACAGGACTTACAGGAAACAGAAAAACATCAGTTTTAAATGCATTTACATATATAAGCAGAATTACTCGTAACAGAACTCTTTGCAGCTACAAGTCATGCTATGACAGTTCATGGCAGCGTAAGCTTGATCAGAATGGATTAAAAAGCCCATGCACACAACAAAACCCCCGTTTTCAAATCATGGCCCAGCTTCAGTAGCAAGCTATGAGTGGCCTCTACTGGCTGACCAAAGGCTACAGAAGTCACTAAGCTTTTGCTAGGAGTTACAACTGTGGTTATCAAATGTTTGAATAAATGCTAATAGAAAGAACATGCTCGTCAGTGCTAAATAATCCAGTTGTGCTATGGCTAAAAAGGCAAACACAAGATGAGTGATACAAAAGACAGTGGGGAAAAAACAACTTTAACACCAGTGCTCCTAAGATTTGTCAAAATATATAGTGTAAATATACACATGCAAAAGTCCATTTTCCAAAGGCTGATAACAGAATTCAGCAGGATATACTGTGCTAGCTCTAAAGATGGGAAAAAAATTGAAACTCAAGTAGTGTATAGATTGTTTATACAAGTTAGATATTTTATATAAAGACTGAATTAGTTCAATGATGAGATCAATGGTTTGATTCAGCTGCACAATTAGAAAGCCTGTTGTGTCATCTGAGAAGGCATGAAACTATAGAGACTACATAACTATTCTTTTCATAAATGTGTGACAAATTTGGCCTTTTCCTTATTTATGAAACTAAAACCAAAAAAATAGAGAACAATAAAAAAGGAAAGAACTGAAGTATGAAAGTGCATCTGTTGCCACAAAGATGATCTACAATTTCCTCAAAGTACATACAAATTCTATTTTTATTAAGAAAAAAAAGAAACATTCAAAAAGATTCATTATGGTTTAAACAAAACAATAATTGTGGACAGCACAACTTGAAGAGAGTAAAAGCTGTCCAAAACATGGCAAAAAATACTACTTAGATTATTGTGTAATAACCACATTCAAACTTCAGAAAAACAAAGATTAGATAAAAAAAGATAACACCACTAGCAAGGAAATAATTTTTTTACTTCACCTTTCTTTTCTATAGGAATATGTACCTGATTTGCCATTCTCCCACATTTTAATTGCACCCTGTCAAGAAGGATTATCGTCAAATGTAAGTGGCTACTGATGCTAAAAGGCCTTCATAAGCAGCCATACGGTGCCCACATATGACACTGTACTCTGTCCTCTTTCCAGCTCCTGTTCTGAATTCTGTCCCTTTTCAGAGTCCTACCTCATTTCAGAATTCAGTCCCATTATCTCCACTGCTCAAAATTGTTCACAGGGTTATCTAGCTGACATATAAGATAACCTTCCATCTCACTAGACACCACTGGGATATGACATGCTGACCCACAGTAAGCCCTGATTATGAGCTTGAAACATACACCATATAAATGGAGCTTTGAGCCAAATAATTTGTTTTAAAATCTTTTCATTGTACTTACACATTAAAACTCATATTAAGCTTGCTGACATCAGTTCCATTAATCTATACAGCCATGAACATACTTAGACATGTTCATGTTAGATTTCTGTTATCAGAAACAGATGAAAAATACCATGACTAGAATGCACACTGCAAGTAATGCTTTCTTATTTTCAAAAGAGACAGGGATTTTAGCTTCATAAATTATAACTAAATGAAAAACAAACAGCCAGCCACTGCAATTAAACAGAATGCCCTGCTGCCTGCAGTGCACTGAAGCCCACGTGCTCATCTCACTGAAAAAAGGCTCATAGCAGGCAGAAGTATGGAGAGGTCCTGTTCTTTCTGTACCATCTTTTCCATGTCACCACACTTCCAGCGACTGGGAAAGCAGTTCGGATTGACAACCTCAAACAGAGGTGGGGAGAACTGACCTGCTAGGATAACTCACCTCTCCCTCTCAGCTGCAGATTGGTTCCCTATTGTAGCACCTACAGTTCTGCATGGTCTCAAAGTCTTGAACCCGTCAAGTTTCATTTGCATGAAAACCTTGTTGCCTTTTGTTTTTAAAAGGGGCACCTGGTGAGCTGTATTACACCCTGGACAACGAAAATCAGACAGCACCCTAAGCTCTTCTCAGGAGAATGAGTCGACAGGAAGACTGGGCACACGAGCATGTCAATGGCAGCATACCAAAGAATTTCCCATATGAAGAAAATAATTCAGGTATCAGAAAACTTCGATTTAAAAGGTTACACTTTGGTTAGATTTGGAATGAAATACCTTTCAAAATTTATACATTTTCATCAACAACAGACTTTATGAAATTTACACATTTGAACTCCTAAAATAAAAGCATGACCTTTTTCCCTTCAGGTTAGATAACAGTTAAATAATTAGTGCCCACAAAGCAATTTTTCTTAATTTCAAGTGAAACCCCCACCAGAAGGGCTCACACAAGTGGTGAAACAGCAGGAAAAAGGCTTTAGGGGAGTTTCAGGTATGGCCAGTTTCATTGTTGACAACACTGTATACAGATGACAAATATTTTAAGTTTGCCTGTACATAAATATTTTACCCTGCAAGCTTACACAACTGGTAGATTTCAGAAATCCTTCTATATTTGCCACTTTCTCTGCCATCTGAACTTCTAATGTATAACTACAACCACGGTTTCAAATGGTAAATGCCAATAGAGACGAAGAGGAGAAGCAAGCAGGAAGCTCAGAACTTTTCACTGGGCATTTTTAAGGTCACCCTAAATTCAGGCTTCAGAAAGCTTTTTTAATTTTCTCCCTAAGAAAAATGACGTAGAAATAAAATACATTTTAAAATATATTACAACAGGTACAGTTTTTCTTAACAAGACATTCTCAAGCTTTTCCATCATCTTGTCTTCAAATATCAAAACATAAATAATTCATGACTTCTATTATAGAAGAAATGGAAACAAGTAGGTTCTAATGGGAAAAAATAAAATCAAAAGTGGGAATTCCACTCATACATTTTAAAAGAGACTATCAAGCTTGTTAGGCTTAATAGCAGTCCCACATTGGGATATCAACACCTGGATAAGGTAGTATTGCATTTCAAATTTCTAACATAGTTGTATCCTAAAAAAAGCTCATGAATGGATTGTGCAGTCACCATTAACTTTGACTTGAAGACTAAACTGTATTTATCTTACTATCAAATCCCTCCTTATCAGTAAGAGCGCTCCAAGGTTCTCTTTGTATGATATCAAGCCCCACGTAATGAAAACCACCACAGTATGCTCTTGAGAGAGTCTATATTTCTTTACAGTATTTAAAACTTGTAATGCGTTAAAACGATAGCTATCCCAAAATGCTAATTTATAAAGGAAGGTGAAGCCTGTATTCCAGGCGCAGAACGCTGCTTGTACCTGCTATCCACTCCTCCAGCAAAATGAAATGTCTTTGCTATGTTTTGTCCTGTGTTTTTCATGGCACACAACATAGGATTTCTTGGTAGTTTTATGCCATTTTGTTAAAACAGTGGATGTTTCTGGAATTGTGCTGTCAGTTCAAACTTACTTTTACAAACAGTATTTCTGTCAGAAAGTTGTGTTTAGCACGTGAAAAACTTTTGCTCTTTTAAAATTTAAAACTATGTACAAGAAACAGTTTAACCGTTGGCTAGACAAGTGTGTGTGTAAGCAACTGAGGGCAGGGAAGCGTGTCTGACTCTGGCTGCCTCTGTTGAAAGACAGAAATCAAGTCACTGTTCTCATTTACAGGCTCTTCTGTTCCTGGGATTAACACAGGGGAAAGACAATTCATTTTCCCCTAATGGATCAGATGGCATAAATTTTACTTTTCTGGCCAAACCCATGAGAAAAAGTTTTGGCCCCTATGCAACACATTAGCTGCCTTGAGCTTCTGAAATTCCTGGTAAAACCATCTACAGGCAACTTTTGGCTACCAAAAGCATGTCCTCTACTTCTGAAGCATCACTGTAGAAATAAGGGAGGAGTATCTGGTTTGTTGGGTCCTGACTACATAGGGTGTCAAGTAAAGAATATTTTGCTCGCTGTTGCAAGTGTTTAACGTGTTGCAGGGCAGAGAGAGCAACATTATTTTTCAGACGTGAAGCTGTAAAGCACATTTTGCCAGGTCCTGGAGAAGACTGACTTTCTACCTGCCTGAGTGTGGAGACCATACATCACAGAATTATGGCCTGTGGCTATCAGCAATGCCTCGCAAAATGCCAAGGGAATTCTAAGTCGCCCTTGGGTAGTGAGAAAGTTATTTTCCCTGTTATTGAGGGAGGAAAAAACTCGGGAGAAGCTAAAGAGAGGGTCTTTGTCACAGAGAAGATCTTGAATCAAATACCGACATTTTGCATTTATATGGGTATGTTATTCTGGAAACACTTAGAGCTAACTTAGTCCCTAATAAAGACTAATTGCCCTAAAAGCTTACAACTTGTGTAAGAGCACGTCACGGCTCACCAAGACAATGTCTAAGACAAGGAGCTGGAAGGAGGAGAGTACTAACATGGAATACATTCTGTCCAGCTATTTATGTGTGACAGCCTCGGTGCTAAAATTTTTACATGTCCAGAAGTTTTCAGGGACTATTTGTGGTACAATCCGATGGTTTCCAAGGTGCAAACTTCACTTTCAGTCAAGGGAAGTATTTTCACTACCAGTACAAAATGTAAGCATTCTCCAATGGGATACTGGAATACACGTTTGACTTTAGCTTGGGAAGAAAGATGAAAATGAGCCAGAATGAAAGCAGAAAGTACTGTGTGTAAAGATGACCATAAAAAAATAGAGAATTTGGAAAAGCACACCTTCACAGAAACCTACAGTAAGATAAAAACTAAGAGGCTGTTGAAAGAGAATAGTGACTATCCCTTTAAAAAATGGTGCTTGGGGAATTTTTTGAATCTCTCTGCTTTGTTCAAGGCTCAAAGACATCAGGTTACTACAACCTGACTGATCTTCTGCCCTAGGTCTAAGATGGATAGGTAAACACCACCAACCCCAAAGCCTTGCTGAACCCACTACTTGCCATTCAAGTCAGTTGTGGTACGATCCTTGGCACAGTTTATAAAGTGAGTTATTAAGTTTGCATTTCATTTGCTGCCAATGCGTATCTGTGATGTTTGCTTACTAAATGCAAGTTTCAAGATCAGTACCTTTTATTTAGCTACTGAAGCAATACTATGCCGATGGGCTATTCCATTTCCTACCAAATACCTAAAGACTTCACAATACCAGAATGGAGGCTGAATTGAGGGCACTCCGCACATTATTAGGCCTGGTTAGGTCTGCAGGCAGGTTTAACACTAGAAAGTATGGTAGGCACCCAACTGTTGATACGATGCTCAGATTTCTCCAGGAAAATGAAAATTGCTCGTCAGGAGAAAGCTCAGCTATTTAGTTATTAACTGGACACGAACATGGTAAATATTGCATTCCACAAAGTGAGCTGGAAACTCTGAGTTTAAGAAGAGTTATAGAAAATAAACAGCTCAAGTCACAGGAAAAAAAAAAAGAAACAGGCACACCTGTAACTTGGGATGAATCTCTTAAGAGATTGCATTTGATGGCAGCATTGAAGAAATTGTGTACGTTGGGAGAAAGCGCTGTTGTACGTATCATACCCCTAACAGCACTAAATTGTGCAGGTAGCCAGGAAGAAAAATATATGCAAACAGCTACCCGAGTTTGGCATTACAACCCACAGATAGATATTTAAGTAGCACAAAAGAAAATGCATTGTGCAGGTCTTTAAATTCTTTTTAAATCATAAATATAGAGCGATATATTAATTAGGAGGAAAGTTGTTGGCAAGAAAGAGATGTTCACTGAAAAGGTGCCATAAGTGAGATGAAATGTTGGAGAACATTTTCAAGTTTTTCCTGCACATAACCATGTGCTGAGGAAAACAAGGAATTGAACAAAGAAAACTTACAAAGTTATCAAGCAGTTCATACTCAGAAAGAATGATTCAGCTTACTATTAAACCAAAGGCCATTTGTCCAATACCAGACCAAAAGATGGTACCTACTGAGGGAATGTCTGTTCCTCAGGGTGGAGGGGAAAAAAATGGTACTAGTTACACGGTTCCAAGGTACCTTCTTGAAAAAGCAACAGACATGACACTTTTGAAAAATAAGTCTTTGCAACTCTGAAACTGGGTGATGCAGACATACTTGCCCTACTCCAGTTCTGCCTAGCTTATCCTTAACCTCAACTAAACCAGGTTCAAACAATACAAAGTGTCCTGAACCTTGAAAATTTCATATTTGTCTAACTCGATACACAAAGAAATGCTCTGTTTTTTTTTAAGACACTGTTAAAAATATTTCCTCAACTCCTTCCACAGCTAAATAGTTTATTTGAATCTCTGGTGACAAGGTAAAAGCAGTGGGTAAATTCCTATTCCTATGAAACCTATCCAGAAATATTTCTGACTTCAGTCCACTACAAGAATTCATTTTTATTTCCTGCTTTTACTTGCAGACCTGTGAGATCAGCTTTGGAAGCTTCTGCTCTAACCAAAGTCCTACTTACTTCTATCATAAGATAGGGGGAAAGAACTATGGGTTTCATTCATTCAAAGTGAAAGTCTATCAGCTCCAAAATGTTTCATATCAAATTACTTCAGACAGATTTTGTGGCTAAAATTAAGAATATATTTTTCATTTGTAGCTTAAAGTTCCTGAAGTTATTTCCTACAATTTTGTATGATCCACCATTATAGCACCATTTCATCCTGATCCTCTTTCCTATTCTGGGACTTCTCGATGCCTCTTGAATTCTTTGAATGGACTTCATTCATCTTTAGATAAGATTTTAGTTTACCATGTGCAAAAACATTTCTAGTGAGAGGCAACATAAGCAAACAGCAGAATACAGTGCTCTGGATTGTTTCAAGAATAAAGTAACGTATTTCATTAAACTTAAATATTTGTGCAATTTCTGCCATTTAAAAATATTTAAGGACAATACTATCTCAAAGGTTTAGTTTTAGAAGTCAAATGGTAAACATATGAACAGAGAATAGCAGGGGAAAAATCCTTGATACCTAGAAACAAGAGATATGACATGCTTCCAGATCATCCTTAGGCAACCAGAGCATGTTTTATTCATCACACCACCAGGCTTAACGTTTTAAAATTGACAAGACCTAGGCAGGAGAGAGAGCGGTGGGAGGACCAAGGGATTCTGTTTTGCTTTTCAAAATATATTATGCTTGGAAATCACTGCCTTTAAATACAGGTCCTTCTTTTCAAACCCAAACATTTCAGTGTCTGTTCTCCTTCCACCTGACATCAGAGTCAACCAACGAATGCCTTCATGCCAAAAGAATAGACACTACATCTTCTTTGTATGAATAATACTTTCTTCCCAACGTGCTTTAGGATTCTGATCTACACAGAAGAAAACGCCATTTTTTCTCATCTTCCCAAAAGGCTATTTATGCTTTTGTTTTCTATTAAAAGATATTTATTTTTTAAACCAGGTACAATACTGCAAGAGATACATGGCAGAGTTTCAAAATTACGACTGATGGAACGAAGTAAAATGTTACAATTAGGGGACCTCAGTAAAGAAACTGGAGACTTAGGGTCGTTGTTAGCTCCCCATTGCCCCCCAGTTTCACACATTTCTGGAAAAGCAGTTCGTAAAAGTTTAAGTTTTCACAGTTCCTCAGGAGTCGTTATTAAATAATGACTAACAAATTTTGAGCTGAAAAATCTTACCCCTAATACAGTGGAGCTCTTTCCTTCCAACTCTTCACACAGAAAAAACATAAACCTGCAGACAGTGCCACAGATAACAAAAAGTGTGGCAGACTAAAAAGAGCTAGCAAAACCAAAGAGAAAACCCACTAATTTCCCCAAAGCTGCAGCCATTCATTTTAATGGAGCACTTAGGCTCTCACTAGATGTCTAAAAAGGGAATAAACACCGGAGATGAGACAATATCCTTCACAATTGTTTTGAAAGTTTGCTGACTTCAGACTCCATAAAGCTTTAGGCTGATTAGGACAGGATGTACCTACCACCCTCTGCACGCATTAAAACAGTCCTCATCTATTATTGAATCATCACTCACATTCAGCTCACAAAAATGAAGAGCTAGAGTTCAAAATGTGAAGTTTTAAAGATGCCACACAGTAGCAGAACAATAGGATAGGTAAACTTTTAAGATGTTTGAAAATGTAATGCCCTAGGAACCCCTAAACAGGAATGTCATTTTTACTTTGATATATGATACATCTTAAAAGCTGGATTTTTCTTAATATACAAAGAATACATTCCAAATAAGAGTATTTAATTTCTCAGTCATATGACTCAGAGACAAAAATAAAAATGTCTTAATTGAACAGTAAGCTCCAAAATCAAACTTCGTTAGGTGTCCTAAACATATCCGTATGTACTTCTTTGTGGGTAGAGCAAATATTAACGTTATTTTCTGAAACGAGCCCTTCCTGATGGCTGTCTGGAGTGACTTTAGTCCAAAATGTTGCAACCCATGTGTCAAGACAAGCCACTTTTCATACTAGAGATAGTATTCATCTCCATTTTTATCTTCTTTCAGTTGAATCATTTGGGGATACAGTTGTGACATCAACACATTCCCAATACACCAAAGTTCCAATCAAAGCATTTTCTGATTAAATAACTCAGTATAATAGCTATTTTCCTTAACAGAAAACTAAAAATCAAATAAATCATTAACAAATGTACTGGGTGCATCGTCACCATAGCTTTTCCACATTTACCAAGCTAAGAGTAAGAATGCATGCATATAAATGACAACTGTCTTGTTTTACATACAGCTTTATGTATTGCGGTGCTCTGTCTGCAGACCTGCTATCACCACGTGACGAACAGATAAGGACTGGCATACTATCGGAATTTAATCGCCTTAAGTTCTGTTCACTAAATATAACATTTTTATTCCAAACCAGAGTGGAAATATCATTAAGTAGTAAATTATGTGTCTCACGCATTGATACCTAGCCTAAGCCCACGAAACTGCCAATTCTGACAACTCGAAGTGTAAGCTGCACTTATTTGACAAAACCCCCACACTTTAGCATTTCACAAGAAAGTGAATGCTACTACAAAGACTGTGTATGGATACACTACCTCCAGCTCTATCAGTTCTAATTTCTTTTACCCTTATTTATTTTTCTGAAGGGACTAACCTTTCAGCTGGTATAAATCTGCACATTAAATGAGCTACAATTAATTAATTGATAAAGATACCATCCTTGTAGTAGCTGAGGAGCCAGTTCTAAAATGTACACTCATAAATATTTATGTTTCCAGGACAGTAAATTTCAAATAGACTTGAAAAAGGAAATGTTAAGATCCAGAATACCACATGTCTTCTTCCATCTTACTAGACTGTAACATTTGTACTTAACAGTTAATTATCTCATGGTGGGAAAAGGCTCATTGACTTCCATTTTCAAAGTAGTTATATATATTTAAACTATAAATAACTCTTGGATCTTTAGCAAGAACAGACTGTTAGATATTCCAAAAGGGCAGCTGCCACATTGTTCCCTGGGTGCAACACAATGGCAGGTCAAACTTTTGTTCCCCTCGTCCTACAAACAATTTTCAAGCCCACGCTCAATAAATAAATTTGGTCTCAGCACTCCCAATCAGGGTTGCACAATCCCCTCAGTAGCAGACCTATGATAAATGGACTTATTTTCCCAAATCAAACACTTGAATTTAAATTCAGATGAGTTAATGCAAAGGTCAACATTGTAATCAGTTCTTTTGATCTTTATAGAATTTCTAGAGTAATACATAATAAATCTGAAACAAGGCAATTTGCAGCTCTGTATGTGTGGCTGGTAATAAAAATCTTAACGATTAGAGCCTTTATGTACTTAGGGAACGTTTTATAGTAATAGCTATAGTGAGAGCCTCAATGCATGGGGAATGATGGCAATAGATAACACTGAAAGACATGATTGCTTGATTCTTTATATAGTTTATACAGTATGTATAGATTATACATTATGAATTAAAGCACAATGTTTCTGGAGAGTCTCCCAATGTTTTTCTAATATTCTATTTTGTATTTGTACCCTTCATTTGTATTTTGTATTTGTATGGCCTTCATAAAAACTTGTGAATTTAACAAAGATCTCATATTAAGAATGTTATTGTTTCACATACTAGTATGTTACTTCAGTTAACTCTAAAGAAAAGAAATGAAAATGTTTGTGTACAAAGTGTAGACATATGTCTTGCTGTCTTTTTTAAAAAGGAAGATTCCTTTTCCTGAAAGCATGTACAGTATGTCATGTGTCTTATGAACAAAAAAATTATTATTAGACAAAAGGTATTCCAACTGAATACTGGAACATACAATCCTAGTAGTAGACTACAATGTCAGCAGTCGTGAGGAAATTCTTAAGATCAAAAGGGTAAAAGGGGATTTTTTTTTTTTTTAAAGAATCCCTTAATTTTGAAGTTTTTTTGATAATAATCAGATAACTACCCAACCACTAAAGGCTATGAAAAACATCTTCCTTTTTCCAATAGTCACAAAATGAGACATTTAAGAACTGATGTCAGAGAACACCTTCCATAAACATACAATTATGTAGCAGAGCAAATATAGGCTATAGTTTAGGAACTGCAGAAAGAATACTTTTTCAGGAAAACTAAGACTGAGCAACTGTCAGTGATCACCTCACAGGAAGGACCAAGAGTTCATCCACGGAAATAGTGACTGATGGTCCCCCTATCAGGGCAGATCAGTTGTCTGCACCTATTCAGTGAAGTTTAGAGATAAATAAAATTGATTATTTGTTTAATTTCCCTGCTCAGAAGCGTCCTACTCTCATAGAACACACACATCTCCCCAGTAAAAATAAAACTCTTCTTTATCTCACTCCAAATTCACTTAGGTGTTAATTATGCAAACTAAGTAATCACACCATCAGAGAGAAGCATTACTGACACTAAATGGTATTAGTGAAAAATAAGTATGGCTTCTTGCTTGTTTTGGTGCAAGACACCATATCTTCTGCAGTAAAACAGCCTACGTGACAGCGAACCTCTTGGCATGCTTGGAAGAATGTCTTAAGTCTCATCGACCGAGATAACACAACTGTTTTAAGGTGAATACACTTGCTGCATCATATAGGGGTTACAAAGTACATCTAAGCCTAAAGAATTCTCTAAAGAATCTGACTTGATACTGCATGACAGGTCTATTAAAAGTTATCATTAGTCAAAAATCAATACACCACCTAGTATATATATAATGGATTAAAATCACTGCTGATCATCTTCAGAAATAGTTATATACGGGGAATCTTCTTTCAATAGACATATTCCTAGTGGCACTCCACAGGAGTCTGATAAAGATACTAACCAGCAAAAAGCTAAGAACACAAAACTAGAAAAAAATCCCAAACAGAAAGTCACAGCAGCTAGCATGCAGGCAATGCAGAAGTTGTTACTGTGGCAAGTATAGAAAAATCAGTTTTCACTGCTCTCAAGCTGTCCTTTTGAAAGAGGCTGCTGGGTTTTGGTGATTCTGAATTATTTCGATAAACTCTCATCTCCCCTCCTCAGAAAATACCGGTTTATGAAAACTCTGTTCAAGGGGACAGACTGACATTTGTAAAATTGTCACAGTGAGAGCTTTCTCCGGTCTTTCACTGCAGTTTCCTATAAAAATCAGAGGAAGTTGGTTGCTACAAAGCAACTGGTAATCTCATGAAGAGGACACCTTCTGGGAATACACCGATTGAGCAGTGGTGATAGGACTTTCGTTTCTCATATCTTAATTCACTTACCATACTGCTGGCTTAGTGTGAAGAAGACAGAGGGATAGCATGACATACAGGGCTTCAAAGACAGTAAGTTACTATAAAGAAAAGCGCATAAATTATCATCTATGATTACCAGAGTAATAAACTCAAAACTGCAAGAAGGTAGATTTAGACTAAAGAAGAGGAAAACAACTTTCCTAGGATAAGATCACGGACCACTGGAGCAAAATGCATAGGGAGGCCCCAAGGATGGAGATTCTTCAGCTTTATAGAAAAACACCCAAGAACTGATTTTGTGGTTTTGAAAAAGAAGGTAAGTGACAATACAAGCTAGTAAGTATAACTGAAGACCACATCATATTGGAGGAACTGCCTTTACTGTTAAGGTGACACAGTTTGACTGCATTCATATTAGGGGTACTCGAAGAAACAAAAGGCAGCAAGATGAAACTGTAATCTTAGTACTCTGTACACAGAGCAATATGGCACAAGAAAAGAAAAAACTCACATGAAAGTTCCCCAAAAGCAAGGTGTGACTCTCAATCCACATTTTTAACTCTGATACCTTGCTGTACTGGATTGTGGGCCACAAAAACATATCTGGAAGGATCTCAAGAGAAAGAAAAGCACCTTAAGTTTGAAAAAAAAAAATGGGAAGGGGAAGGCAGTGTAAGGATGATACTGCAGAGACATTCAGCTAAGAAAACAGTCTTTGTAACCACATTTTAAATGGAACAGGCAAGAATGATTTTGTCAAGGCTAGGCAAGAAACTGTAACTGAAAATACAGAAAAGATGGGAGCCTGAGCAAAAGATTAAAACTGTGTAGAAAGACAGGAAAGGAATGTCTGTCTCTTAGCCAGACAGCCAAATAACATGATTTAGAAAGAAAGCTAAGTCAAAGCTGACACACGCTATTGACTAATATGACAAAGGCTGGGAGCATTCTCCACAGTGATTAAATAAGGGAGTGCTGTATATATCAAAAAAATAAAAATAATATAATAATGATAGCCCAGATGGGATACTGGAATATTAGAGGTGGGAGGTGAAGAAAGATTATTTATGGATAATTTCTTGTTATAAAAACTGGTTTTACTTGTGCTTTGCTGCAATAATTAAAAACCAATACTGTATACTAAATACTTTCTACTATTCCATCTGCTGGTATATCCCTATCCTATCTTCAGTTATATGATCATGAATAATTCTCTCAGACAACCATTTTGTTATTTCTGTCCAAAACAAGACCACTGCAATAGCATACCATCATTCTTATGGTAAATATATTTATTTCAGACAAAACTATGTTAGTAGAATGCTAGCTACAAATTTGCTTTCAGCTAGCAGATTAAAGCCTCCCCCCATCCCCCGGTCCAAAATGCAACTATAATTTAGTAATTAAACATTTTGGTAGCACGATTAGTGCAAATACATATAACTTGCTAAGTAAAAAATATAATAATTAAGATATATAATTATACAATTACCGTGTAATTACACAGGCTTTCTAAAAACTTTGCTTGACACAATGAAAGACCATTTTAACAGAGATTTCAGAGGCTTTCACAAATTATCTTGTGGATTACATCCAAATAACCATCTCATATCACAGATTTAAATGATGGAACATTCCTCCTCCAGAATAAACTGTCTGCAAATGCAAGAAGTAGAAATGACAGAGCAGCCATGTAATTAAAAATATCTGTAATGATATCTGAGTTAACAGTCTGAGCTTTATAATGAAACTAGCCTAGATTGTCAAGATTCCTGGTGCAGAGATACTCATGTTATAAAAGGTGCTTTTTCTCTACCATATTAAACTAAGTTGAGCTGGAATACCTCTGTACAATATGGGCCAAAAGAGGTACTACTATAACTGTTTCCATCTATTCTTTGGTTAGAATTATTTGCTTTTAAGCATAAGCACTACTGGAACAAAACAAACAAACAAAGCAGGAGTACATCTGTTTGAAGATTCCTGGACTGGCATGATGGTTATCACGTTTCAAAACACTGAGCAATATTTTTATGGTATGAAGCTCAACCAGGGAACAGTTGGGGAAAAAAAAACCACCCAGAAATAATTGTTGCAAGTAAAAGTTTGTCAGTGTTTAAGGTGTTGAATTAAAATGTATGTTGTACTGCTGAGAACTGATAAAAAGACTCCTGACAAACTGCTTCCATTGTAATTTTTGTTAACAGTAGGTTTCTATGAACATGATTATGAAAACATGTGATTTTCACGTACTAATTCTTTAAACACCAAAAAGGTCTGCTGTGTAAAAAAAAACAAACCACAGGTAACTGTAGCTGCACAAGAGAGAAGAACACCATTACAGTACAACAGGTGATAAACATGTAACAATCAGTACTGGGCTGATCGCAAGAATACTGACACTTTACACACAGGTTTTCAGAATCCACCACTGCAGTACCTCGATTCCACTATATTAGCTTGCGACAAAGTTTTCTTGTGAAGTGATTCACTGATTCAATTAATAAACACTACTACAGTTCAGATTTCTGATTCCAAATTAGAGTATTACTGGAGCTTTTTCTGTATGTGGGTTTGGGGGGGGGGGGTTGTTTGGGTTTTTAAAAGAGAAAACCTAGGCAGGTAACCCTGCACCTTCTTCAGTTTGGTTATCGGAGCACTAGCTATAGGAAAGCTTGAAACTCCTTTAAAGTTGTTAATCCAGACTACTTTGTCAAATTTGATATGAAGTGTGTATAAAGTTTAGTTGTAAAAGAACTCAGGAATTTCTTCCTGTGAAAAAATGTCACACCTCCACAACCTGGTCAGCTCTTTTGCAGCTACACAGTCACTTTCTACCTCTTGAATTAGTGTGCAAAACTGCAATATTTATGATTTTTTTTTTTTTTTTTTTTTACTGAAGGACAAATTAAAGTACGTATAAACAGTCCTACGTGAAGACTCATACATTGTAACAGTCAGTCATTGGAGAAAACCTCGAAGGGAAATCCAGGCGTTCAGCCAACAGCCTATGTTCTTGCGTGCTTTGCTTCTTACCCACAAGTCCTATTTTCATTCTGCTCAGTGACACATCAACAGCAGGAGAGAACGGTGCCCGCACACAGCACTATAAGCTGGTCGTTGCAGAGACTGTCGGCTGAGATGCAAGACACAGGTTAAAGAGCTTTGCTAGCAGAGATGGGCAGTGAACCTAGAGCTTGCACTTACCCTGCTCAGTACTACAAACGGTGAGGAGAAGAATGGCAAAGACCAGATAATGTTTCTGCTACCGCCACCACCACCGGCATTCTTTCCCAGGATGCCTCTGCAGCTTTAGGTACCCTTCTCATGAGAAGACTCTGAAATCCAAATTTTGCGTCGAGAAAGGAACTTGCCTACAACCCTGCCTCAAATGCCTAAGCTCTGCAAGGAAAACCATGTTTCAGTCATATTTCTACACTTGCCAATTCTGTGCATGTCTGTATGCGACTTCTTTTTGGCCTGATGTTGAAATGCCTGTGCACTGAATATGACACTAGGTAACTACCGAATATGATACCAGGGAGTTGAAATTTTTTTTAATTATTATTTTAAATAATTAAACAATACTTTCAAATATTTCAAAATATTTTCAATTTTTATCTAGCAACCACAAACTAACAAAACATTTATTGAAGTGTAATTTGTAGGTGTTTAAATCTTTGGAGTCTTGCTGTCCTCTTAGTAGCAAATGAGTCAGTCATTAGTCAACAGAAAAAATAAAGTCACCTTTTGGAGACATACAGCTGATAAAAAACCTCAACCTTTATCTTCTAAGTTGTGCAATTAAGTTTTAGTAGATATAGACAAAGAAGACACCAAGAAAAAAAAAAAACAGAGAATGAAGAAAAATATTCTTCAAATTAAGTTATTTTTATTTTTAACATCTATCAGTGCTTCCTTTTGGTTGGACAGAGACTTCAAAAATCACAGGTACATGGAGAAAGATTTTTAACTTTTTTTTAAATTAGACAACATTAATAAACATTATTTAACTATTAGTATTGTTCCCAGATAGTTCCCAGTTACTATCACAAAATTCTTAATACCACCTGCATACCATTTGCTACATCAATTCTTACAGGGAAGAAAAACAAAAGCACTTAAAAAAACCAACCCTCTCATTTCTTTCAGTTTAGCTACAGTCAGTGACTCGTCTCCAAATTCTTCCCTTCTATTCTACTAATCTTCCTTTGTTTTTTCCATACTAGTCCCTTGCGGTCTTCCCTCCTCTTTGAATTCATGCTCTCACATCCAAAAAAACAACCCGATCTTACCAAAAAGTAACAGGGAAAAAACCTCATACCCATTACAAACACAATATTTTTTCAGTCATAAGGTATCACTGCTTGTGAGATAATATTTTTGCTTCCTGCTTCTACTGTTCTAGGTATACAAAATGCTTCCCAGGTCTAGGATTACTTTTACTTTCTATTTCTGTGTTGCCCAGCCCAATGAGAACCTGAAGCTTTGTGGTTTGTTAGGTGGTCTTATGATGCATCCCAACCAGTATTTAGCTCATTTGCTTAAAAAATAAAATCCAAATGGATGATTTGCAGATAGAATACACACACACACGAAAAAAATCCTACTACTGTTAAAAAGAAAAAGCACAGAACAACCTTGACACCATGTTAGACACACCGATGAATTCATCTTACACAAAACTAAACAGTACTCTAAAATATCTGCCTTGGGAGCTTGCATGTGGGGTAGCATCCATGTCCAACAGAGGATTTCAGCTGGACAATGATGAAAAGTCCATATGTTACCGTGCCACCATAAATTATGTTAGAACGTATGGTCAGGCCACAAAGGGGCTCCAAAAATAGGTTAGAAACAGCTTTCTAACCGAAAACAAATTGCCTAAATTCCAATATGAGAAAACAGTGTTCTTGACACATATTTTCATGTGGCTACCGCTGTTTTGAGCTAAGCCTATAGAGATAGATTACAATATGCTGCTACTTGAAATTTCGAAGTTGTTATTCCATCAAGACACCAAAATGCAGAGAAATCTGCATAGGTCTGATGCCTCCAGGCTTCAGGATTTATTATGAAATAAAGAAAAAATGAATGATGGTATGTCAGTTGGCTTGGACATCAGCTATTGAACCTGCATTATGGAAGGAAGGAAATCTCAGAAGACTTTTAATCATCACAGACATTAAAATGTTTGTAAAACAACTATTATCATACAGCTGAGGCATGTATAAAATGTAACACTTGCAAAAACCATACAAAAGAATATACAAGCTAGAGTAATATTCTCCCATTGCACTTAATACTCTTAAAATTAAAAGAACACCTGACTCTACATATCTATAATGCATCACTTCACAATTTCGAATCTTTTAAAGCTGGGATTAAGCTTTGTAAGAACCTACCCTGAATGCAAAATAAGACAGCTTTACAGAAGCTGCTGTTAAGCAGCTTGCATCTAGACACTATAAAATTCTAACCTCTAATAAAATCACCTTCATTTCAAAATAATGACACCTGATGGAATTTTTTTTCTTGCAACTAAGTATCTTAAAACACAAGCACAAAACAAATTTACAAAATGCAATTATATTGAGTTGGTAAATTAATATTCAATAAACTCAATTGTCTTCTGCTGAAGAAGCGCTACACCTCTGGGGGGGAAATCAATCTGGGATTCACTGATTAACATGTTATGTTGATTAATCCTATGATCTCATTGAAAAGTCTAAAGATCAAACGAATATTAGATAAGCTGCCATGTTAAACTAAGCGGTATTCAGTTTTCACATTTTTATTTCTGGTGTACAACATTTTTTGGAATAATCCTTCACGCTTGTCTGATAAATACTTTTGAAAGCTACACATGTGATGTAAACCCAGCAGAGCTATACTTAGCAGAGAAAAGTATCAAGTTAAGATGCATTAAGACAATTAGGATTTATAGTAATTACAAGAAACTTGCCAGGGGCTATGCAACCCTGCTACTTCCGTAGCAGCATTTATGATGTTGTTGCATTTTTGCCAATTTCTGTGTTCTATTTTGTTAGCATCTTGATATTTCTACTTTCAGGTAGTCTAAAGCATGCTGCTGGGAAACCACACACAAAAAACTCTATTGTGCATATATTTTCAATTTTTTTCGCATTACCGCCTTAAAGTTTTCAGTAACTTGGCACTGACTGGTCTAACTTGACTTCCTGACTCCAAGAAACAAAAAGCTCTGTCAATGTAAAGATCACTTCTTAGGATCACCTTTGGCTAAGGTAAAACAGAAGCTTGAAATAAATGAAAAATTTAGTTATTTTAATTGCCATTGCTGTACCAAACAGCACAAAGCCATATTGTCCCACAGCATGAAGTGATCAGATATCTGCCCAAAATGATGGACAGCTCTGGCCCAGTGAACAGGCAAAAAAATCCCATTTACTCTCTGCCAGATGGGACCTACTGGACGCTTCAGCGCAAACAACTCATCCTTCTTCAGACCTTCTTGTCCAACTCTTGAGCTAGCTCCAGCTGATAATGATGGATATCAAGGCTAGAGTAAAGTGGGTGACAACAGCAGCCTTGTTATAACTGCCAGTCTTTCAGTCTTGTCATTATTACACATTGAAGATTTATTCGAGTTTATTGTTGTGCACCCTGTCTAGCCATTCTCAATTCATCACCTACTACAGAAGGTTCAAGATAGTGGCCACAGCTATAATTGCCACCTCCCCCTGCTTCTTGAAATTATGAGGTCATCAGCTAGGGCAGCTCAACATCCACAGAGCTCCTCAAGTCCCCCACGAGCACCTGAAGTGAATACCACCGATGTTACTTCTGGTATGTTTGGAACCATTACTTTGAACATTTTGGAATGCCGGGTTTTGTTTGTAGTTACATTATACACACACTTCAGAGCATCCCTGTAGTTTTAATTCTTTAACATCTTTAACGACGTAATAAAACTTTACACCTGTTTCAGAACCCAGTGAATTGGTGTCATAACTCTTCTGCATTTGTAAACTAATATTTATTTTATGTATCTTTAATGTTATCTGAACTACAATGGGAGTGTATTTTTCAGACAGGCTTTCTTAAGGCTACAAAGCAACATCAGGCACAAAGTGCTAATGTTATAGAAATAAAAAACAAGTAGTAGGAAAATAATTCCAAGCAAAGAAACACATACTTTTACCACGGTTTTCTTGCTGCATAAGTATTTTAAAAGTGGAAATTCGTTACTCACTGCTGAAGTTTTCCTCAGTATTGGTAAATAATTGAGTAGATAAATGACATCTTGAAAGAACACCACTGGTTCCTCATCAGCTCCTCCATTCCCACTACTTACTGAATATTTTCTGGTTTTATTACAATACTCTCAAGACTCACTTTTTTCATTATTAGAACAATTGCCATTATCTAAAGTGAAAATCTTGTGAAGCATGGATTTATCTTCTACTAGCGACTGAGGATATATTATTAAGAAAACCTGCTAATTTCTCTAATGTCTACAGTATTCTAAGCCCCAGAAAACTCAATATATGGAAACCAAGAGTAATGCTTCTGCTGTTCATTACAGGCAGTCATTTAAGGCAAGAGGGAACAAGTCAAGGTTTTAGTCAAGTGACTTGATGAAGGAAAAAATTACAATTCTGTTCAGGCTTAAGCTGGGCTGAAGGTCATCAGCAAAGAGGGTTAACTAGGACCTCACAGTAAGTACTACCTAAACACAGCATTAATGCTTCTAGGTAGAAGTCATTCAAAAGGTGCAGCTTTCGAAAAATAAAAATAAAATATAAGTCTGATCTGGTTAATGATTACATATGCTGCTTAAGCCCAAGAAAAAAAAGTTAAGTTTTCTGGTATTGTTAGATCAGCAGTATGCTTTCAGTTCCTAGGTTAGCTATACTGCATGAGGGAGAATTGCGTTATATTTATGAAGAATTTAATAAGTATAAACTTACTATACACTCTCAGATTTACAGAACCATCACACGAACATCAAGGTTATTAAAAAAATAGTTCAGGATTCAAGTTCGTCATTAAAAAGGTATTTTCCAACAAAGTCTCATACAGAAGTGCAAACATACACCAAATGATTAAATTATTCAGGACTCAACATGACCCAGCATTATTAAAATATCACTGACGGATTTGCACATTTCACTTTCAAGTAACTCCTTTCATCCAGGAGAAGCTTTCTGATTTCCCCCCCGTCTTTTCCCGATGTCAGACAAGCAAGAGACAGAGAATTGTCCTGGAGTAATTTCTTTTCGTAAGCAGCATCATGTAATTTCCAAATGTAGAACTATCTAATATATTAACATGATTTAAGGCCTCAGTCATGAGGTTTCCAATAAAAAGGAATATCTTTCCCACAGATACAAATAGTCTGGAAAGGTGTGTCAGTATAAGAAAATACTGAAGCACCTTTCAGGTTTTTCATATCAAAGCAAAGCTTTCTTCTGTTAGTGCCTAATATAAAGTAAAATAGGAGACTGTTTACTTTGACAGTCTTACATCACTATTTCACTCAAAAGTTCAAGTCATGGCTGAACTCTACCATGTCTAATCAAAAAGTAAGTCTACTTCAAAATACAAAAATACATATTAAAGTTTAATAAAAGATCTGAGAATGAAAGCATGTATTAGCTTTGAATCCTGAATAAGTATAGAGATTTAGCAAACAAGAGGGTCTTATGATACTAAACTTCAATCAGCTACAAGTTATGTTTTCTTTTTGAAAGGTATTTAATGCAACACATACTTCTTCATTTTACAATGAAAAAAAAATTTTCCTATTTTAAATTTGTGATAAAATACCATTTAGATTACAATCAACCACCTGCTATGAGTCCAAATGCTCTGAAACACATGACAGTCATTACATGGGTATCAAACTTTCCAAGTTCCATTTAAATACAAGTTGTATCTGCAAGGGGAAAGTACAGTCAATATGCTAAGATCATTTCAGAATAGACTGTGTCAAACACATCGCATACACTTTATGAATAGTATTCCCCAATAACATAAGAAATTTATGAAGAGTTGCCAAAATTGTTTTTATTCAGGGTTAGTGCCAAATTTTGAAAGTTTTTTCCAAGCATGTTCTTACGGCTTGTCTCACACTTTGCTTCTGTAGGTCAGCACTTTTGGGCACAAACATGGAAATCCAGCTTCCTCCTTTTCATTAGTGGAATGCAGAATGAACTGGTTTCGTTTCAATTTTTCTGAATGTAGCTAGACTCAAAATCTTTAGAGATCTTGGAAAGGGACTACACACTGCATCGATGGGCAAAGCACAGATCAAGCAGAACAACAAAAAGTGTCAGGCCAAACGGCATTAGCTTTTAGCTCTGTATTGACAAAGTGGCGCCTTGGGATTCATGAAGCCAGCAGGTAGAGAGGGGATGCTTTTATTTGACACAGCATCCTTGGATTTCTTTGGGTATAAGGAAAAGCTTTAAAACTAGGTATTTATTAAATAAAATACTTATTAACAAAAATAATTCAGTGGCATTTCCAATAAACAAGAAACTCAATAGAAAAATTAAAGAAAGCTTAATATATTTAGGATTATAAAGTGATTCATAACGATCAAGAGGCATGAAGCAAACTGACTAGTAAATGTGTCTGTACTTTAAATAAAGGGGTGGTAAGTAAAGGGATGTCAAGAATCTTACACAAAGAATTAATTAATGCTGAAAAATATAAATAAAATGATGACAAATGCAGTGCTACAAATTATTAAAATAGCTTTAAAAAGTTTTTTTAATGCCTTAATTTGACATGTGATAAAAATCATCACTTAAAAAAGATAACATTATTTGCAAATTGAGCAAGAGGACCTGATGATAGCCATATATAATCAGTTGTCACCTTGCAGCTCAATTAGCCCTCATGTAAAAATGAGGCATGTAAGGAGAAATGAGGTTTTGACATTATCTCTGCCAGCAAGATAATTACACAGCCTTCATTTAACAGTAGGGCAACACTACTGTAGCAACAAATTAACTCAGCTCCATTTGCAATTCATGGTGTGTTTTCTCATTTAATACCATTTGTCTTACCCCAAGTGAATGTTTCCATTAGTTTTCTCCAGCACAGCAAAATACTCTTTGACTTCATACATTACATCACCAACTACTTTAGTTCCAGTAACTTTCAGGAAGCTGTATAAATTTGATTAAATGCTTTCCCCCCCTCCCTCTAGTTTTAACTAAACCATTCTTTTTTTGGTTTACAGCCAAATAATAATACAGCAGGTGCTTTTGGACTTAATGAGTAAGGAAGTGATTCCATTCCGCATTCATTTCATTCCTGTAGTTGACATCAAAAGCCCAAATTTCCTTTGTTTTATGAAACACACATGAATACACATCTGCTTGTTTTAAGTCCAAATGAAACTTCACCAGCATCGGTAACTGAAGTGATACACACTGCTTAATGGAAGCATTATTAAATAGAACAAGTTTGTGCATAAAACTAAGACCCAAAGACTTAAACCCAGATTGTCATGCCTGCCTTTTGTTAATGTTCAGAAAATGTGCACACACAGCATTTTTTTAAATGCCTGCAACTTCTTAAACAATACTAAGAAAGAGACTGTGGGCCAGAACTAACTTCTCATAAATTTTAATGTATGTTAACTTAAAACTGCTAATATTACCTTAATGCTTGCCAGATCATAGGAATAGTCTAAGTTCGAATAGAGCTCTGAAGAGCTCCTTAGGACACGTTGTAGACATACATGCACAAAACCTAAGAATTCCCTCCCTGGTAGCAATCAGTTAGCTCTACATGCAGTTTTTGTAAGTTTGAAGAATAACCAACCGTCACCCACTAGTGGCTTCACTGCCAATCAAGCAGAAGGTAGCATATATGTCTGAAAATTACCATACTTTGTGGCCTAGAAAAGTGTTTACACACTATTAGATACTGTTTTGTAAATATTTTAAATGCTAGTCATCTCTATAATGTACACATTTGCTAAATCCTTTTCTGAAAGCAACATCAATAGTTTAAGGTCTTTTCTAAATCTTAAAAAATCCCCATCTTCTCAAGGAAGGTGCAATCTGCACTCGAATTTCAGTTACCCAGCAGGAAATGAAGAAATTAATTACTGATCTCCAAAGCAGTTTTCTCAGCATCTTCATTTTCTTCCTCTTAATCACTCCTTCACTGTAATAAAAGAAGCTTTTTCATTAGTTATGCAAAACTAAAAGATGATTTAAAACTTCTTGATCTTCCCAAGAATTCTTACTATAAAAGTCTAAAACCCATTACACCTCCTATAGTACTGATAAACACATAGAGGAGGTAGTAAGGGATTGTCCATCACAATGATGATCCGTCACAAAAACAACTCACCCAGAACACGTAGGCCTAAAAACTTGAAGTGGTCACTGAAGCCAGTACAAATTGTGGCAGCTTAGAACAGCCTGGTTTCTCAAAAGTAAATTCCGTCTTTGTCTGCTTAGGAAATACAGGGCTATTCCCCTCTGCATCAACAACCACTTTTTTTCCCCCCCACATACTGTTTTAATCACATACTGTAACAGATTAGCTGGTTTTTGCACCAGTCATAGGTCTGTTATCATTCCCATCATATTGAAAGCTTATCCAACAGATGCCCTCCTCTTACCCTCCAGTGGTTCTTTGTGCACTCAAGATTAACACGCTAACACAATGTTTTTCTGTACTAACCAGCACAAGATATTTGGAGGAGTCTTTGTTGACATAAAATAAGGAAAGTTGCATTAAAGGCCTTCAAATTGTGTTCACTTGCAAGGAACAAGAGCAAAATACGATGCCAGCACTTTGTGTAAGGTATGCCATGCAAAAACTAATTAAAGGGTTTGAAAAACTGCATTATAGATACTCTTTTGAAACTTTACTTCATTTAAAATTGCCTACCAATGATGTGCTGAATGTCACCTTTTTCTGGTAAGAATGAACAACCTCTCTGATAATAATCTAAAACACTTCAAAAGGCATAACCAGTTTTTTTTTTTTTTTAAATATTTAACAAACATGAACTCTGCGCTTATCAAAGGAAAGCAACAACTATTTTCCAAATTAATTAAACAGAATAACAGATAGAACTGACATACAGATGATTTATTTAACTAAAGTTCAGATGATATATTTAGCCCATAGTAAAAGAAAGGGTGTCATTTTTTGTTACATGATTCCAAGGTGACTGCTTATGTTTTGAACTGCTAGGCTAATTCTAGCCTGAGCACAAATCTGTCTTTTATTTCATAATTAATTCTCAGTGTCAAAACCAGTAGATGTCTTTTTTTGTATCAACGTACTCTGTCTGTTAATTATACCACCATAAAAATCAAGCTTGAAAACAGAACAATGTTGTGACACTATGAGAGCATCGAAAGAAATTTCTGAAGGAAATACAGAATTCAGGCTCCAGCAAGCAAATAAGTGAGGTCCTAAACTCACTTGATGAAAGACTCAACTTCACAGAAATTTACGTTTCTTTTAACACAGTAACTCAAAAAGTACATGGGAAAGGAAACTGGTTTAGTCATGCTAGTATCTTAATATGTAAAGCAAAAGGTACTGTTTTACATACGCAAGGGTTATATTTTATATCATTACTCAAGATACTTGTACACAGAATGTGGAACCTCTACCATCTGAGCTAAGTCTGTTCGGGGTAGAGCGGTGACAGGAAGAGTCAAAGCAAATTGCTGAAATATACAGCTAACATTAGTGCTCTGGATCACTCTTTAGAAGTCCCACTGTCTACACAAGTGCTTAAGTTAAGAGTTGAGGCTCTAAAATTACATTCTTAAGAGTTAGACCATATGAAACCACCTCCCCAGAACCAGCTCCTTCACTGCTGATAGTCACCATCTCTAATGCAAATAATAAAGCATGGCTGTGCATATCATACAAGAACCTGGACTTCATTATGACAAAGAGCTCTAAACACCCATTCTCCTTGAAATTTCTCCTACGTAGAAATGCTTGAAGAAACTCTAAGTCTTCCTGTGTGTTCAGCAGATCGATCCTGGGCTCTGCCTGATTGAAATGGGAAGTAATTTCAACAATACACTCAGAATTCTCTCTGATCAGTGTTTCAGCTAATTTCTGTTGCAGCAGAATCAAATGGAGGGGGTCCTCCTTCAGTAACTGCTCAAAGGATCTGTTGGGTTTACACCAAGCTAGGTCCATACTCCAGAGTATGTTTAGCTTCGCAGACTGAAAAAGTGAGAGGTAGTTGAGGTTCTGCAGTGCAGAACAACCATGCTGACGGTTCTCAAATGTGCATATCTTCCATTTGTTAGCTGTCATCTAACCCAGACCCTGACTCCTTTCCTGAAACCTCACCCAGACATCTCAGCGTCAGCTTAATACTTATACAGTTCTAAAAGAACAAAACAAAACATGAACCAATTGTTCCTTCTTCCTATTTCCAAAATCTTTTAATAAGCCTCCAGAACTGTGACGACCAGCAGTGCTACTGATGCCAAAGTCTTCCTCCTTGCCTGCTATTGTCATCTTAGGCAAAAGTTCAGGTTTCAGACTTACAGGATTACATGAATTCCACCACCACTACCACAACAATCTCATTCAAGCTTTCCATCATTTTTCATGCCCCACATACATTTTCCCCTGTCTCCCATGCCATTTCTTTCTCTTTTGTCATGGAGATCAGATTCTGCATTTTTTTTTTTAATGCTCCTAGCATTAGCAGTTTTTGGACTTCTTCCTGTCTCTTGTGCACAGAACATTTTTCATGAACTCATCTGTACAGCTTTCACTTTTCCTCCAGTTAATTCCTTTTGGAAGACCCTCATCTGCCATGCTGCCCATGGGAAATCCAGCTGATTTATACTGACAAGTTAATGAAAAAAAATCAGCTTATTCCTATTTACCAGCCAACAGTCAAATACCCTTCTATACTATTTTGCTCAATCTCCTTTTCATGTATGCTTTTATCTCCTTGTGGCAGGGACAGTGTTTTTCACATTTGGAACGTACCTATTACTTTGTGAGAACAACAAAAAATAAGTACAAGTATGTGACCCTCTAGTCCACAAGGAACAAAAACCCCAAGCTGCAAACATGTTAGAAATGACTGATGAACTCCTCCAATTAAAATAGTAAAAGTTAAATCTGCCAATGTTTTTGCTTTCTTTCTTTCAGTATTTGTCTTTTCTACACTAGGCTAGGTCTAGACTTGCTCTGGAATTTTAAATCTTTTTAGCAGAACTGCTTAAATTAACAGCATACTGCAACTGGACAGGAGAAATAGTGTTATTAATTTATCCTTTCCTGTGTTCCTCTCATATTGCTTGGCACCTTCCACCAGCTATGGCATTTATTGGATTTAGTGAGCTGATTCAACCTACTGAAGTGCTGAGCAGTGGGAGGGTGCAAGCAAATGGACAAATTCAAGCTAAGTAATTTCAGTGAAACACTGAACTATTCCACTAGGTGGAAAAGAACAGGATCAACAGAGAATGTGCATCCTCCTACCCTCTCCTCCTTTAGGGACTGGCAAGCTGTTAAGCCAGCTCAGCTGTTCCATTTAACTTCCTCCTTAAGATACTGAAAAAACTGTTAACCTTCAGGGTGTTCGAAAGGGAAGGTTACAAAAGAAGATTGTTTCAAGTTCTTTACTGTAACAAAGGCCATCCTGCTGACTTAACTTATTCTACCTTGAATAAGATGGAAACAGAATCCAAAAGCCAACAATCTCAGCCACAAGCTAATATATATTAGGAAAAATCCCAATAAAACATTTTCCTAAAGAATGACATTAGTAAATAAGTTCAGATGAATCACCACAGTGAAAGTTTTCAATTTTTTTACACTACTGACATTATTAAGTTTAAAAAGTTATTATGAAATACTGTTTCAAATTATACAATCAGTTAAAAGGCTTTTTAAGGACTTCATGCCTATTAAAAATACTACATACAGCATACCGACAGAAATATGTTCCACTTATAATAAACCAAAGGCTAACCTTTAAAAGTATTTATTCATTTCTTGCCTTGCTTCTAATGAGGAAATATACATATATGTATTAAAAAAAGTTTTGGTCCCTTTCTTAGACCCCCAGTTACACACTCTTGGTCCATATGACAACTGGCTGGATAAAACTGATTTAACAAGGGAGTTGAAAGTATATTAAAAAGAACACATTTAGAGGGCTATGATTTGGTAATTCCCAATATAATAGGATGACAAGATGGGATCATTGGCTGAAATCAATTAGTAATTCAGGTGGGAAGAGACATCAGGAGATCTCTAATCCAACACCCTGCTCCTCAGATCCAAGGTTAAACCAGGTTACTCAAGGCTTTATTCAGCTGGGTTCTGAAAACTGGCAAAGGTGCAGACTGCACACCCTTCCGGGCAACCTCTTCCATTGCTCAGCTGTCCTCGTGGTAAAGTGAAATAAGACTTTACCTCAAATCTGAATTCTCAGCTAGTTAGATAACCACAATGTATTTACATCTTCCAGACTTCACGTTTAATGCGAGGAAAAATATGAGACTGAAATGAGACTAGTATGCTGATGGCGAAAGTAGCTAGTAAAATATTTTTTAATTAAAATTGTACCACAGTCACAGATTTTTATTCTTTGGAAAAGATTACTTTGAGTTTCACATTAATAACAAAAGTAATTTCAAGGTACTTTTGTGTACCGTTAGTTGCCATATTCATATCCTAGACTGATTAATAGCTAGATTGTCATATAACATTAATGCAGAAAACAGTAACATTGAAGGACACATGCAAGTTTAAGAAAAATTAAATATTTCAACTAAAATATTTAAAATTCTTCCTTAAACAAGGGAACAGAGCTCAGCCACTCCCTCCAGACCAGTAGATAATATACTCACTGTACACATAAAATGATGCATGTAATAACACTCTATTATGATACAGTGTTTGTACATGTCTACACTAAACAGGCAGCATGTTTCCTTAAGGCAGCAATGGTCTATTAAAGCTAAACTTACATTGATTACAAGAATTCCCTTGCTGGGCCAACGAATATGATTATATCTTTTATTGTGTAGACAAAACATTTTGAGGTTCCACTTGTTCATACGTTAAGTATTAATTGTTATTACACATACAACATTATAAAACAAAAATATTTCAATATAAGAATTTAACATAATATGATATTACCTTTTTTGGAGGTTTAGATATTTAGGCAGCCCATGTTTCCAAAACTACAGATTATCAACCTAAACTACTGCTTCTTGCTTCAGTTACAGAACAGGGGAAAACTTAAACCATGTGTAGATAAGTGTAGATTGCTATTTTTATGCTTTCTGGGCTTCTTTTTCCAGAAGCAGCAAATCCATATAATCAAGACTTCAATAAACAGTATGCATTTTTACTTACAGTAAAGCAGTTTTTGTTGGTTTTTAGACTAAAAGAATGGTTCCGTGAGCACATTTCAGATACTGGACTAGATTCTCAGAAAGCATAATAATTTTGGGACCTACTGGTACTTTAAAGTGGAAGTCGAAAGACCTGCATGGTTTGGCACCAAGATACCTAATATTGAAGATAACTTCCCTGCTAAACAGCAGATGCTCTATTTGGAGGGTTTTCTTCTCATCCCTGCCCTTTTCTGCTTTCTACATATCATTCGCGCAGAAACATTAAGAGGACAAGCTAATACATTAGCTAGAGAGGTGTTAATGGCCGACTTCACTATAATTGGTCAATAACTTCATGAAGTGAAGGTTTGGGACAGAGGATAAAAAGAAGGGGCTTTGATAAGGCAGTCAGCCAGGCTGTAGACTCTGGCTGGTTAATGTTCCTTGCTGATTTAACTGTGGTAATTCCCAAGATAGGCATTTCTTCTGATGTAGGACTACCAAAGCACTTGAATTTAAATGTTTCCCTGTAAAATTTAAGCACTTGGTCAAGTGCATAAATCTCTATCAAGAGACTGCATGTACCCTTTCAATATTGAGTATTATTCAGTTAGCCAAAAGACTAAGTGAGATTAAGTCTCTGCCAAAACTGGTTCTTAACCACTCAATTAAATCTGACATGCTTTAAGACACAAAAGGTATTTAATCAGTTGTTACAGTTTTTTTTGACAGCTTGAGCATACGCAGTCTACCCTGCTCTTACTCAAGTCAATACCAAAAATTTCTGTAATGTTACTTCAAGTCCACAAAAGGCAACAAGGCGTACTTTCCATTTCTAGACTGGATACACACTAGTACCAAAAATAAACATGAAGGTTTAGGTAACAGAAAATACAAAGTTGTATGGGGATGAGAAAGACTATCATTCGCCCATCAAACCTAGACAGGCTCCCAAACAACTTTCTAGAGCCTTACTTCTCAATTTTATAATCCAAACCTAAAAGTAAAACCCCACCAGGAACCAAACTGTCCGAAATGACTCACTACTGCTAAAAGAGGCTGTCCCATATCCACCTTTCCATCCCACCGTCAGCTTCACCTTCCTGCCAGAGCTGATGTTTCTGACCTTCTCCAGATCAATTCCACTTCACTAAAAAGATCAGAAAGCTAACCGCGAAAGAAAAATCTGGGTTTTTCTCTCCTGTGCTGGTGAATTGAAGCAGCTCAGAAATGGGTCTTAATTCAGAGCTGTGGCAAGATGTAGGGGAGGAATCACATGGCCTGGTGCTGGTGGGAGATGGAGTTAAGAGCTAGGACAGAGTTAAAGAAAACAAGCAACAAGGAGGCCGGCCTTTTCCTTCCAGTGGCAGTAAACCACTGGATCAACTCAGCCACCCTAGAGACCTTGCATCTCAAATTTTCAGAGATGTTTTCCTTAAATATGAGGAACACTATCCATTTCAATTATCATTAACTGGAAGACTGAAATCACTTTGAAAATCTCAGCAAACAAGCAATATTTTGTTTCCTTCAAGCTCCCAACACAATTCAGATAATGTATCACACCTGGAAAGAGGCTTACTGAATTTGTGTGTGACTACAATTCAGTAAACAATTCACATGCAGAACTGCCTCCCTTTGCATCAAATGAATTGCGTTATAATGGAATGAGCGTGATACTTCAAAGAATTGCTTGCAATTGCACATACAAGAGAAAAAGATAGCTAAGTCTAAATTAAGATGTTGGCTATGAAGTTTCCAATAGGACCTTGACATGACTGTTGACCTACTCATGACATGATCACACCAGTAAGGATTTGGAATTCTATTAGTATTACCAGAAGAAAAAAGTCAAGGAGTCATCAGGAAAACAAATCTATATCTGCTACTCCATCAGCCAATTACTGTTGTTAAAGTGGAATTAGATGAGTATTGACAATGCGAAGGGGATAAGGATTAAGCAGATGACAGAGTATACAGCTAGTATTGCTGTTCTGGTTGGTTTTTTTTTTTCCCCCTACAGAAAACCTGAAAAACCTCACATGGGAAAGGAATATACTATACAGAATACAGTATTACAACTCTGTGTCCTGAAGTAGCAGTTATATACATTAGCCTCCCAGCCAATCACAAAACCAGGCCAAAACCTAAATACAGTACTGGAGTCCACTAAGGTAAGAGCATGATGTGACATTAACTTGACAACTCATTTCAACCTCAATTATCCGAATGCCATGAAGTAATGCAATTAAATTCTTAAAGGTATTTTTCTTGGTTCTTGAGAATGGTTTTAACGTAACAAATGAAACCACTAAAATTTCTCAGTTAAATGTAGCAGTCTTCACGAAGTCAGTGGACTTACGACATTTGAGAATTTAACTTCACAGCCTATTTGTGAATCTTTTTAAATACTCCAGGTAATGTGAAAAAGGGCAGACCTGGAATTCTTTGTGATTATTTATTTTGACTGATATAACTATCAGGCCGCAACCTGGCTTTATCATCGACTACAATCATCATTAATTTCTTTTTAAACAGACTCACCATGTACAGAATGTATTTCCACATGGAACAACATACAAAAACCTATGAAGCAATCTCCTCCTGTGGTCTAGATTCATAGGCATACAACTTCCCTAATATAAAGGACGTAAGTCAATCAGTGTAAATGAAGCTAATAATGAAGTTGTGCTGAAGTAATATAAATTTTAATTGTATTTTGTTATCAAGGATGCTAAGACAGCTGACAAATACAGGAAATCCCCTGGACAGACTGTGTCAAACTCTTTTGAATCAAACACTTATCTCCTGAATGCCATTACCTTTAAATAATGAAAAGCATTTGTTTCCAGCAAAAGTATTAAATTCCTGCAGAATTATGCAGCTATAACATGGGTTTTCCCTCCAAGTTCAGCGGTACTGAACCATGAACTCTGTCTCTATGTAAATCAAAGGAGGAAACTTATCATATTAAAGCAACTTAGTAGCATTGTACTATTCAGTTTGCTTATTTGGTCCAAATAAACATTAAGGATGGCAGGTGACATAACACAATGTAAGAAGAAATTAGAAGGAATGAAATCACTGAATTACTAGAAATTAAAATTCAAAGTGAAAGACAAAGATAGTATGAAAATGCATGTGCAATAATTATTTCCTTTTATTCAATAACTTATTAGTGCTGATAGATATAAATGTGCTTCACATACAGTCCTAGATCCAAGAATTCATATACTATCTTTTCTGTTCTGTGCTTCACTTGACTAAACCTAGCAGAGACACAATTCTTCTCCTGGGCTACCAGAATGCATATCTGCTTCCTCCTGGACCCATCCGTCTTGCAACTCAAGGGACCTACTCTTCTTGAAAATTTGCCAAGAATTTTCTTGACATTGTCTTTTATCAGCACCTTAGGGAAATTTAACCTTAGATACCCTTAAAGCAGGAAAACACAACATTTTTAGAATATTCAGACAAAAGTTAAATTATGGCTTAGAGGTCACTACAGCCACAGATCTAGTCACACCAGAAAACAAACCAGTATGGCTTCTATTGGTAAAAAGCTTCAAGTCTAATGAACTGAAATATAAATAACGTTGTCTAAAATAATGAAGGATAACAGAGGATAGCAACTACTAAACATAACTGAACTGGCCAGCAAATCAATAAAATCAGTGCTCCTGAAGTTTCTATCCTAACTATCTCTACCTGCTCATCATGCTGTCTGGATAAAGGAAACTGAAAACAAAACAAGCAACTCCATGTGGCTTCTTGTGGCTTTATACCTGACATTTAACCAACTTTGAGGTCTAATGAAAGCACAAACACTGATCAAACACTGAAGCATTTATAAGGTTACTCCCACATGGGTTTCCCTCATGCTAACAACAGAGTTTATGCCGTAAGCCGCTCCTGAAGGGAGTTAATAAATTCAGGTTTGTCACCTCAGCCTGGCTACTTCTTTTCAAGAAGCTTAAGGTATTTAATAATCACTTACATCTGAATGACTGTCAAATTTAAATGGATTGTCAAATTAACTAGGCATTTTTGAAGATATTGGAAAGAGGCAGGAAGAAAGAAAACTGATGATAGCTTACCCCACTTCCACAGAAAACCCAATTAAAAAAGGCAAGAAAACATCTGGCTTTCTACTAGAGAATGACAATGAATAACATCTCCCTCTCCCCAACAAATACCAGAAGAAATAGAGGTACTAACACCATTGAATATATCTTCACAAAAGAGGCTAGACAATTCTAGTTATGCATTTCAATTCATTATCATTAAAAAGTCTAAGATAAGATACATAGAAGTTCAAATGAATGTGATTTGGAGAGACAAAGAAAGCCGTTACATTTTTTTTTATAAGTTATCCTGGCTCTACAGCTATGAAGCAGCTCTGGTATAAATAATTTTTCTTGCCTGTGTACAGAGCAAATACCACCGACTTCACAGCATGCTTAGATGTTCCACTACTACAAGGCTCTGGCAACCACTATCAACATCCCTGAAAACAGACACTACATACCAGAAATTTCTCTACAACTTTGCCGACAATCGTCACTCAAGATGAAGATTTTTCAACGGCCCATGTAAATGTTTCTACAATTTTCCTTTTCTTCCTTCTTTAATAGACTATTTCCATTAAAACAAACTAGCTACTATCATAATATGTTCTTTTAACTTGCTGCAAGTATTCAGATTAAAAATTAATACAGTATTAAAACATATATTTGCTTTTCAAACTTAAGTAACATGTATGTTTAATACCAGCAGATACACACTAGCTAGACTACATTAAGAGAGAATTTTGACCTTTTAAAAGTGAAAAGAAAATGACTGCCAGTTTCTTTTTCAGCAGGAAACTCTCCCCACCTGTATTCATCACTACCAAAGAGAATCTCTTCGTGACTTTCTAGAGTTTATTTCTAGAGTTTAAGCAACTGGAATGACAGTATTTAAAAACAAAAAACACCACCAACTGGTCAGTCCCCACGTGTATCTAGCTGGCATTTGGAAAGATTTATATGAAGTTACGAAGCATGATCTAAGTCTACATTTACAGACAACCAAGGATCAAATCCACAATACTTTCTTTATGTGTACCAGACTGATGGTCCACGAGCAAATGTTATGTCCAGCTTTACATCTCAGCTGCTCTTCAGATCAGCAATCAGCAGAATAGGCTGAGCAGATATAAATACAGATATGCACAAAGAAGTCTTAACAGACTAAGTTAGAGGATGCTCCTGTAGTCCATCAACTGCTACACACTTCTTCATTTGCTTACTTGGGACAAATCAAGTAGTTTAACATTCAGGTACAAAAGAACAGAAGAGAGAGAAGCAGTAAGATTATCCGCACTGGTAACTCTTCTCCATACATTCTAAAAAAATGACTGTTGCACAAGCAGCTGGCTGATGACAAGGAGTGGAAAAGAGATAATTCTATTGCTATCTCAAAAAAAAAAGGGATAGAACTGTAACATTGTACTCGAGCACTTACAGTAAAAGCAGTCATTTTGAGAATTCGTTACTATTACACTACCACTAAACTTAAGAGCTCTGAAGCCCATTTTAAGACTTTTTTTTTTATGTAGTAAAAAACCCCTAACCTTAGGCAGAATTTTCACATTTAAGCACTTCTTAGGAGTTCAAAACTCAGAAAGAAAACTTAAGATTAGTCACATTCGATTGACTGCAACTTTGTATGAATTCACAGTGCAACTGGCTGCATTGTTTCTCAGTTAGGGGACATTAAAAACACCTGTAACAGCGGTTGAGAATTAAGGGCAGAAGAGCAAGAACACACAAACAGGTAACATGCAGAAATATAAACTTAAACCAATCCAATGATGTAACCTGCCTTGCCAGATCTTTTTTAACTTATTGGAAAAGTTGCTCTACTTAATATTGACAGAAAGATGTATAAATCAATACATTTGGAACAAGCGATATATTTTAATTTAAAAATGTTCAAACTGCAACAGTAAATCTATGCGCTTAGCACATACAAATCAGAGCAGTTTGCTTGTTGGGTACTTTTGACAAGATGGTATGCAAAGCTCAGATGCAAGTAATGCGAAACAAAAAATAAAACTTTTTGAAAAATACACTAGCTAAAAATAGGAACATGTTGAAATGAACTCTTGAATTTACCTAATGAAGTCAAGAAAAGGATAGTATGGAAAAACTATTAAAACTCTCAGAGTCTGTCTGTTTTGCAACCCAGTCCACCTGCTTGCTACTGTCATAAAGTTCAGACCACGGCAGTTTTCAGTAAAATGAATGTCAGAAGGACAAAAGGAAAAAGAGGAAAAAAGCAGCTCAAAGTCTCAAGTGTAAATAGAGATTCCTCATTTCTTTCCTATGGTATAATACTGCCCCCACACATTCTCCCCATGCTACTTCAAAATTACCTTGCTACCTTCTCTAATTTCATAGTCTTGGATGTACTAAGTTTAATAAACTTTCAGTAAAAACATCCTAATTTAAAATCCATTATCTCAGTTTCACATTTTAACATGGACTAAAGTATGCCATACGGAGGAAAAAAAAGCACAGCTTTTTTTCTTAATTAAAAAACATACTATGGTAAAATCAGAGTCTCTTTTCAAGTCAGCAAAACACTCTCAGCAAATTTGAAAATACAAGCTTGGTAGGAAATCATTACTTAAAGGGGATGAGAGAGGAATCTATTAACTAAGTATCGAAAGAGTAATTATTTGAGGAGAAAGAGCAGGTAAGCCGGGAGTTTTAAAAGTATCTCAAGTTATAAAGAAATGTTACTTAATATATTCCATAATAGTCATTTGTGATTCTCATTTTGTGTTATCAGAATTACTCTTCAGTGATAGAAGGAGATAAACCATTATTAAAAAAGAAAAATTCTGTAGAGATTATTTCAGCAATGAAATTACTCTGAAATTTATAAACTTGTAATTGCTTATTTTAGAAACAATGATGTCACCTTCATTACATACCACTTCTACAGACTAAATTTTTTCTTGGCAGCACTACTGTTCTTTGTGTTTGCCCTTTTTGCTATAGCCTAGCATATAATCAAAGTTTCTGCTGTTTCTGCAAACGAATTCATCAAGTTCGTAGTAATTTGAAATTGGACTATAACTTTGATCATAACAAATCAGTGCTAATAAGGCCAACTGTTCATTCATCATAATGCTATGTTAAATTTGTGATGAATGGTAAAAGCCTGATTATTATTTTACTTGTAAGTACAGTAAGAGAACATTAGAATCAAGAGCCAATACTAAATCATTCAAACTAGATTTCAGCAATTGGGATCTTATAAAGAGTGAGAAAACACTCCTCATTTCTTTTCCTCTCCATATCCTGTAAACACTGACCAGTAATATGTTCATTTCTAATAGCTAATCCCTTTCTGAAGCCAAGCTCTAAATACATAAACTCACAAAACAGCTCCTGAGAAATGGTTGTGGATAATAAAAACAAAAAGGTGTTTTAAAAATCGCTTCTAAACTCCACTGGAATGTGTAACCTCCAAATATACTATTCTAGTGATCAAGTCATACTATTTCAGATTGCTTTAACTACCCAGCAAGCTGGCCTGATATCCTTTAATATGACAATGAGAAGTGCATTTAATATACCACAGTAGTTCTTCAAAAAGGTGTTTTGTGATATTTTAGGTTGAATAGAGGATTAAATAATTACCAAAGTGTATTTATCATATTCTTGCCACTAAAAGTGAAGAATGCAAAATATCAAATGTACATTGAAAGCAACTGCGCTGTCTTCCTGATTATTCAGGTTCTATTTTCAAAGCCAGCTTTCTCTATCAGTCTACACATCCATCTTGTAATAAAGTTTTTGCTGTACTTTGTGCAGTGGATAAAAACCTGACCTTTCCTGGTAAGCTGCCAAGGATTTTTATCAAAGTCTTAAGAATTTTCCACTTTGAATGGAAAAGGGTTGCTGGTTACAATACTCCATCACTTGCAATCCATATAAATTCCTTCTGCTGGGATGACTGTCTTGAGTCAGTCTCTGGAAGCCCAGAGCTCGTGATGCTCCTAAGCAGCTACAGCGTTCAGACAGAATGCCAGGGATGGGAAGAAAGCACAGCACCTTGCTAGAAACACAAGCAATACTGACACCACAGCACAAAGAATCAGACTTCTAGAAACAAAAGCCTCAAGCACTACAATTTGACAAGGCTGTTCTTCATAGTTTTACGAGATAAGTATGTTACAATTTTAGTTGGTTTTTGTAAATCTAAGTAATACTTAATAAAATAGTTAAGCACGGCGAAACACTTTGCGATTATTTTTGGCAACAGACTGCATAACACATCACCAAGAACAACCTTTTCTTTTACTATATCCCCATTTAAAAATTCCTTTATTTAATAAATATGCATCTTCCTGCTACATGCTCTACATAAAAGATCCTTCCTCGCTGCTCTTAAGCCCATGCACTATAAACTCTATTCTGTGTCACCGATTTTAAATTTCATCTATAAAAGTCATTTTACATACACCACAAATAACAATACATGCCTCAGTTTGAATATTAAAGCTGTAATTCAATTTCAAGGTTCTTGTGACAGTATTCCAATATCACTGTTTTTTGCAAGATGCTACTCGAATTATTTTCAGTAAATTCACAAACTACCACACACCAATAGCTTAAAAGCAGATATATTGCATCAAGAACTTCACTAGCACTTACTGCTATCCAAACAGTACTGAGAAGTTGGTCCTATAGTATAATAACAGAAATTGACAAAAATAGCTAAAAAGTTACATGATCCCATGTTCATAACCCACATCCTATACACATTCTTTACAACTTGCTATGTATTTTCTTCTTGCATTCCTACAAATGGAAGGGAGGTTATTATTAGCTATTAGACAGAGATATGAAAACCCACAGACATGTAAATCCCAATTCACAGAGTGTAAACCCCACCCAAGACTCTGTTCCTTAGATTTTATTAGCTTTAATTTCTTAGAGATACCTAACTAATAGATAATATTTGGCTCGGACTGGATGAAATGGATTCATAGCCTCTATGAATCTGGACTGCAGTCTCAAAAGAGACTTTCCTCTGTAAAGCATAAGATTGTATCGATGTGGTCACTGCCAGAAGATTATAAAACATACAATCACATGAGTTATAGTGAACATATTTACTAAAACTATAGAGTTTTCTACACTGAAAAGAAATCACAGCTTCTTGAAAAGCTAACCACTGTGCTTGGAAATTTATTTACTTTCTCCTGCTTAGAAAGCAAACTGGTACCATAGAAGTAATCTGCATTGCTTTCCTAAAGTATGATTAGTATTAGTGAGCTATGTACATTACATATAGGTGTTATCCAGGAACACAAGAGGTTTTGTATCAGTTATGTACTCAGTTTTCAGTTCTAATTTTACCTTCGAGGCATTTTACTGAAGAAAATAGTTTGTGTAAGTAACCTTAGCAACAGACAAATGAAAGAAACTACAAAACACTCTTGAACATAACCCTTTTCTCCCTCTCCGTTTTCTCGAGTTTATCTTTGTAGTGCTGTAAGCATCTACATATACAAAGCCAAACCAAGGCTATCTACCCTGTATTGGGCACAGCTGGCAGGGCTTTAGCTACTGGAGGCGGAGGGAGCTGCAGCCATGACCTGTGTAGGAGGTGGTAAGGGAATGCTCTGTGCCAGTACATTTGGTACCAGCTGGATCTGTGATGGGCAGAACGGACATACCGTGCACCAAAATGGAACCAGAGGAGTCCCTAGTGCCTCTGCAAAAGAGTATTTCGGAATGGTAAATACCAGAATCTGACACACAGGAGGATACAGAAGGGAAATGCCAGAGAAGGATGAATGCTAAACAGAGGAGACGCAAGAGCTGATACTGGGACATGAGAGATGCACAAACAGGCACAAGTGAGAAACAAGACAGACTGGCAGGGCAGACAGTAAAGCAGGAGAACTTCTGAAAGAAAGAAGCCACCTGAGCAAGGGCTGGAGACAAGACTGAGGAGGAGGTACAACCCCAAAGGGACTGCAGCTGGTGGGGTAACCTGTGCCAGAGCAATCTGGCAAGAAACAAGCAGCAGCAAAAGGAACTGCAATGCACCCATTCCCATTTACTGCACCTTCCCCCATCCCCCCCCCAAAGGGACGGAACATAATGTGCAGCAATGGGATGGGAGACCAAAAAGTGGGGAGGAGGGGTGTCTGGAGGGAAGGTGAGGTAGGCTTGTCTAAGTGTTTGATTGCTTTTATTTTTCAACACCAGGATCAGTAATTGAAAGGTTGTTAAATGGCAATAAATTAAAATGACTGACATTCCCTGACTTAAAGATGCATTTTGGCCCATTACACACCCCTAAGCAGGAAAGCTGCCAGCCTTAAAAACAGACAGGTAAGTTTATCCTGGGACCGTAGTACTTAGTAAATACACACATATACTTCATACTATATCCTGTATGCTAACCCAGAGCTTCATTCCTGTAAAGACAGTTTACTATTATATTGTTTGTTCCATAAAAGTCATTGTTCTACTTGTGCTTTCACAATATAACTTTTTAGCTTGGTTTTCTGAGAAAAAGGAGACCTGCATAATTACCTGCAACTTTTGACCTCCTACCACTCCCTCCTTAGCTTTTAAGCCTATTAGCAAATGTCAGCTGGGTAAAAAGGAGACATGTCTTAAAAAAAAGTTTGCATTTGTGACACTGAATGGACAGAGACACTCAAAGAAGTGCCCTCACTCCAGGGAGAAATCAGCACGAACTCAGCCAGCTCATGTGTGGAGCCTGGAACAATTCACATCCTCCACTGCCCATTTTCAAATTGGCAGTTAGGAGTTACGAGGATTGTATGCACATACACAGGTGTAAAGAGATATGAAAAGGGAACTGTGTGTATCACTAGGAACACAGAGAAGACTGAAGTCAGGAAAAAAAGGGAAGGGGAAGCTAAGGTTACTGCAGATAAGGGATTTTTGTAAAGTGGGAGTAGAAAGTCCTTAAACTAGAGTTCTTTGTGATGGTCAAGAAGAATTTTATTTTTTAACTGCACCTTATATATCATCAACATGCAAACAGGCATTCTGTTAAACCTTCAACCAGTTGAAAATGGATGTTCAGTCTGCTGTGTGGAATCCAGCACAGTAAACATATGCACTTCAGTTTCTGAAAGTCCTAGAAACTGCACCATTTTTCCAGCCCACAAAACCAAGTAAGTGCTTCCCAAAGTAAACAAAAATACATATGGAATTCAGAACCATCCATAATCAGGAGAGCACACCAATTGATTAACACCTGGCCAGAACATCACTTGGCAAGAGAAAGACACACAAAGATCGCAAGCAAAGGACAGGTACAATTCACAGTTCTTAGGTCAATTCTTCACTTAGAAGAGGTGAAACAACTTAAAACAAAGCACACGGCAAAACACTGGGAAAACCTCAACAGTGTTCTCCACAACCTACCATACTGCTGCATATGACAAAAAATCATGGTAACGCCTGCCAAAAGAATGCTGCCTATCTAACCTCCTTTGTTTGACAACTTTCAAATCAGCCATGGCTGCACAGTATGCGAGACCCTGCCAAACTCTCAGGAGATCCTTGACCAGGTGTAACTGGCACTGAGAGAATTAACAAGTATTCTAGTTCTGGATTATTACTTTTGCAAGAGAAAGATTAAAGTGCCTGGGATTCGCCAGCCTTCGTCAAATTGTTCTTCAGAGACAAGTTCTTAAGTGTCTAGGTGCTGCAGCTCAAACAACAATAAGCAATACTTTTTTGTCACGGCACACACCATCTAGATGACACTAAACAACATGGGACATGCAGATCAAAAAGATTGATCTATACAAAGCACACAGCCTCATAAACTTCAAGAGTGACATACAATCTCAGACAAGAACCACCAGCTTCCTCAGAACACTCTGAGTCAGTTGATGTGCACTAAGTAAAGCACACAAAGCTTTAAAAAGTCTGCTGTGAGAGAATTTGTGCCAGGAAGTTTGCCAAAGGACAGATCATTAATGGCTTCAACGATTTCCTCTTGAAGAGGGGGGCTGCCAAGACAAATCCTCTTAGTTATACTAGAAAGGTTAAGTGAGGTCAAAAGGTCCCACCTCTCCTCAGCTGTGGGCACTTCATCAGTTTGATAATTTTGATAAATAAATAAATGAATGCTTTTGGTGTTGATGTTTAATTAGTCTGATGCCAGCAGAGTTTCTAAGAACCAGTATTGTACTTGGGTTTGTGTCTGCTTTGATTAGCTCTCTTAACAGCCAACCAGCTCTGCCACCCTACTGGAATAATCTATTTTGCGCAAGTCAAGGCCATTTGAGACCTCTGGGCTATGTGTACGCTGACAGCACGGCTGGCCACTTTCAGCTCCTCCAGCAAGACAGCAAAATAAAGGGGACACCAGATGTAACTGAATCCCCAGGCAGTTTTCTGTCTCCCTTTAGGTTAAGGTAGACAAGCGAACCTGTTTATTTTCTTCTGAAGGCGTAAGAAATAGTTGCGCTTGGTAACACACTTTGAAAGCCACATACAGTACAGTGGACAATACCTCAAGGATATTATTTACCTTCCAAAGGAAAGTGTCTAAACATTCACCTGTTCCCTAAATATTTCTATGCGCAGGAGGCAAGAATTAATCTCCTTTCAAGAATAATTATTCTACAGTTGATCTTCATGGCAACAAAGGCATAACTGAAAATTGAATGGTATCATTACAACATTTTGTATCCTATCAAAATAGTTAGCCACAACGAGCACTGAGAGCTATTGATTCAAACACATTCTTCACAGTGCAATGTTCCCATTTCAATTATTTTCAGATTAAGTTTCTTTGCCTTACTAATTTAATGGCAGAACTGCAGAAGAAATGCATCCAAAAGATACCTGTAATTTCCGAACACAGAAAACCATAACAACATTAACTGAAACGTCACTATTATCTCTCAAAGAACCACTAACAAACAGTACATCAATAGTCTGCAATCTTGGATAATTTTTCTAGCATTTTATAGAAAACTCTCTTTGAAATTAAAGTATTTCCTACTCTCATTATCACTACATGGTAAACAGGCAGACTACAGATATAATGCATGCAATCTAACACAATATAGTAGTTTCGTATCTATTAACCTAGCATTGAAAGAACACTACATGATTAAGGACCTACATCCCCAAGGTCCCACAACCTCCCAAAACATCATCACAACTAAAAGCAGGTAGTCATATTGAAGCTTTCCAAGTTTGTGAGGGATTTCGGGTCTGCTGCGCTTAGAATGCTCAACAGCTCTGACCATACCACCCACAGTAGTAACTCCCTTGAAATAAGCAAGGCAGGTACAACTCTCCCTCTACAGCAAAAATCCAAAATAATTCCCCTGACCAAAAACTTTAAAAAACATCCAAGCAGATTGCCTTTTAGAGAACATCTTTCCCCACCCCATAACATCTAAAAATAAAGAGAAGACTATAATGGAATATCTGGACAATCACTGGAGTTTGCTACTAATGGGTTATTGACTCTGCTTACATTTTATCATTTTGTGTTGCTTTACTGTACACACATTTCAATTTTTTTCTTGTAGAAACTGTGCTCACTATAGGACAGTCTTCTGATTTTGAAGAAAACACATTTGCACTGAAAAGATATGAGAAATCTCTTCCATGCAACACATGCACTTTCTGAAATAATCATGGCAAACAGTAGTCTTGAGAAATTACCGTATAATGAAGTACTGAGAAAATTATGTTTTGAAGTTAGAAAGATTTTACACAAAATTAAAAAGATCAAGTTTTTCTAATATGACAATTGTTACTTCTCCGAGTTCATTTACAGCCTTGCATCAGTTTACTCTATTAAATATTCATTATACCAACGATGCTTACTGATGCTTTGCAAGCTCCTTTCCTCTGACGCACTTCTTCCAAGCATGAAAGAATGTGGCAAAAACAGTTACTCTTTCTACGGATCATGCATCCTCCCGCTGCTGGTTGCAAGTACTCCTTTCAAAGGTAATTTCTTTCTGGAACTTGTCAATTATAAGTACTAGTTAGCTGATCTCCACTGCCCCATGGCAGTGACAAATATATATTTAAAGCAATTAAAACAGCCAATATATTTATAACAATTTGCTAAAGGACAAAACAAACATACACAATACCTCTGTTCGGTTCTTCCTCTAATTCTATGGTAGTTTACCCTGCCTTTCTCTTGTAGGCTGCAGTCCTACAGAGTACATACCTCAGAATAACAGTCCTAATGGCACTTCCAGACAGATCTGTGCAACTGCTGGAAACTGAGATTTGTTGCAAGTGTTTTTGACTGTTTTTGTAACACACACTGTTATAATTGGTAATAGAGTAGTACTGGGTAGCACTGATTTTGACATTTTAAAGAGGCGATCTTTAGAAAATTCTTCAAGAGTAAGTTGGGTAAATATATGCATTACGACATATGTACCCCTTAATAAGTACTCCGACTATTAGTTTTGTATTTGTACACAACTAGAGTAAGGCTTAGCAAATGTGTAACAGAATTGTACTTCCATATAAAAATTAGAAATTAACTTTGAGATATAGACATGAACATATTGACACTATATTTACATGAGCAGGGACGACCTGTAATTAAAGCCTGATCTTTGCCTAAGAAAACATCTGTTTTCTTCATTGTGTAATTAGTAAAATTAATGAATTCCAATCCATCCACACAAATTATTTTTTCAACTCTGAAATCAACCACTAAAACCCAAGATGCTTTCCACTACACAAATTTACCAATAAGTGATACTGTAGAGCAGATTCAAATTATGAATATAATTTTCTTAATTGTTATATCTGACACATTTTCTAACCCTCTCCCTCTATTCTGCTAACATTGACACTCATACTATAAACAAAACAGATTTGCACATTAAGAAATTTTACTTCGCCACATACTAGATTAAGTTTCTCATACATAACTCTTGTTAGAAAACTGACTAAAAGATCTCATTGTTTAACTAGATCAGAACAGGAAATATGCTTATTGGTAGTTTTTTTAAAAATCAAGACTATCCCTCTCTGACACATTTTATTATATACAGAGCAGGAAACTACTGAACAGTGAACACAATTCCACAACACAGATTAGGAGATCAATCATTAAAGTGATGAAAAATTTCTTTCAAAATATTTTCTTCTTCAAAACGTGTTACTTTTAAGTCTGTGAAATTGCAGATGACCACACCTGAAGAGGTTAACATTGGCTAATTGCAGACACAACAAATAATGGGAAACAAAGTATAAAGCATGTTTTAGTGATCTCCAGTACTATCATTGTCTTGCTGCTATAGAGAGACAACAAAAGGAGTCTTCCATCATACCCTGTATGGTCACAGCTGGATTCTAATTCAAAAGGGCAACTGTGACTGTCCACACTAAAAACCCCTGGCCAAACTATGTATGTGTTCATTTGCTACAATTGTTTCAACCTTCCTCTTTGAAAGAGGGAGATGTGCAGGAGAACACCAGCTAACAATCCCGTAAGTACTTGTTTTATGAATCTGGCCCTCAGTCAAGAAGTTGCAGTGAAAAGTCTTTTAATCACCTTCTGATCAGAATTTACTGGATTGTGTCTAAGTTCAAGGGTATTAAAATGTGCAAAGGAGACTATGAAAAAATGGCTGGGTTATAGATTTTAACTTCTTAACTAGAAAATTGACTCAAAATAGATTTTCTAATTTACAATGAATCAAAAGAAAAAACATTAGACCATAGCAAAAGTGGCACAAATGTATCAAAAAGCAAATGAATAAACATTTGAAAAGATTTATTATTAGAAATTGTAATAAATTTTGGAAAGATGAATCGATTTTAGTTAAAAGGTATAACTGACAATTTATTGGGCGGGAAGATGCATTATTTTCCAATTGTTATCCACCTACAGTAAAACTGATTTGTGTCCTATTGTATTTTATGGAAAAGGAGAGAGCAACTTTCAGTGATTTAGATTAAATGTATTAATCATAACCAGGCACTGTGAACTATATATCTACTATTAAAGAAGATTTTTGACATTTAATTCTGTAGCAGTATTTTGGCTCTGTACCACTCTTCCTAAATCCAATTCCTGCTACAGTTGGCAGATTTCTCCCTTTTAATTTTATGGGGCTTAAAGTAGCATTTAACCACTCATGCGGTAAATAATGCAGGATTAGAAATATTTAGTGTTTTGTTTCCCTTTGAAGAGTACTAATCCATCAACCTCCAAATATTTTTAAAACATTTTCCACATTCTAGTAATATTTAATGTAAGATTCAGTAAAACATCCTATGTAAATGAAGTAGTTTTCCCGAAACAAAAAATCAAATTAAACCCTAAGGAAAATATGCATATACATCACTGATATAGGGGAATTAATTTTATAAAGATATCAATTTATGTACAAAAAAACCTTTAATAAATCCTTCAGATTTTTTGAATATTATATGATGTGATTATTACATAGTTTAATTTCAATAATATGACAAAATATAGTTAAGTGTTCTGTTCTCCAGAACAAGCGATAACAATACATTTAAAAATATTTATGCCCAACTTAACACTGAAGTGCTAGCTTTTATTTATGCAAACCCCTTACCTTGTTTCTATGCAGCCACTTCCTACCTTTCACTTAAGTGGTACATTTTACTGCTTGGCAAAGCTGCCTTACAGTAACTTCTAACAGGCAATGTTCTTAAAGTTACTCTAGGTTCCACAAATTATCTTAAATTGCCTTGGACCTACACCAACAATTAGATTCCAGATTTTTAACAAACACCAACAAAAGACAGAAAGCAGTACGGTAACAAAAATCTCAATCTCTGTGTGCAAACTTTCTTTTTCAAAGCATAACAGCATGACATAAAACAGGAAAAAGGTTTCTTTTTCTCCAGTTTGATTATACTCTATAGAGAATAAAAAAGCAATCTACTGCAAATCTACTTCATCCATCTGTTTAGGTCTTTGTAATGTAAGTCTTTTAGAACTACGCAATCCAACGGGAAGGCGTCAGGAAGAAGGGGAAATGGCGCACATTTTACCTAATTCTCTTAAAAGTGAATTTCACAAGTGTTTAAAAAAAATATACATCTACAGCAAGACAGTTGCAGAGTTTGCCCATCATCTAGCAGTAACAAAATGACTGCCTGAATAAACAATTTTCAGTTCTCTGAACTGAGGGTAAGTTTCTTCCATGACCTTTAAAATCATAATCTGCAGAAGTGCTAAATCAAGGCTGAGAAACAACAAAATAAGAAAGTTACTCATACTTGTGAATGCAGATTTTTAAATGACCTGCCAAATCAGGAACTACCTAAAGTTAATAGTGAGAAAAGGAAAAACAAACCACAACAAAAAATCGGATCATCAGAAGCAAGTAAGAGTTTGCTGAATCAAATTGCAAGCGGCCGAGTGGAACAGGTTTTGAACAGTTACCAAAACTGGTGAACAGAGAGTATTATAGAACATTGTGTTTACATCTGACTAACTAAAGTCACAGTACCCAAACAGAATGGCAGAGGAGTACCTCTTCATTCCTGTATTATATCTCACATGACAAAAGTAGCAGAATAATTTTGTTGAGCGCTTCAATTTCAACACAATGCATCATGTGTGTTTGCTACTTTATTTTCTGTGCTATATTTTGAAGTTATTTGATATATGCACCTCCACAATAAATTGCTTGCGATGACACTAAAGATCCAGTTTAATTCACTGTTTTTACAGCTGCTTCTTACTTTGGGTACCAGCTACAACTCAGACTGTATACAGAACATTTTAAGTTGCTGTTTGTATTTTTGCTTTTGTTATAAATCAAAAAGGATTAAAATATTTTAATTCCCCATCTTTGCCTTATGGTAATGATTTGAAAGATAAGCTGCTAAATGATATTGATCACTTTTCAGGCAGGATTTTTTTTTTTTAGTATGTATAACAAAGTAAAACTAGAACAGAGCTAGCGAACAAAACCAGTGAGTGCATCTGAGTATAAATTGTGTCTCAGAACAAATCTAGAAGGTCACTATTAATAGGCTTAATCTAGACTTCTACAGATAGGCTACATATCTAAAGTGCCATTGTTTTCCCTATAGGTGGCCATCATTCTAAATGCAACTGAAAAAAACACAGAGACTATTTTCAAGTTGTTCTGTCTATCGGTAGCCCTCATTTTCCCACACCACCTATTCTAGGAAAAAAGACAGTTTTCAATGGAGTAGAAACCTACTCCCATGAATGAGTTATTGTGGTTTGAATTAGCAAGATGCTTACAACAGTTGAGGAGTATTATCTGATCTTGTACTTGCTTTCAGTTAAAAAATGCAAAACAATGTCTTAGCTGAAATCACTGTCATGATTTACTTGACATTTATGATGTTGCTACAGGACAAATGAGATGTTCCTTATCAGCTAAGTCACAGTATCTGTGCATGTGTTCCTTGCCTATTATATATATGGTTGTCTGTCTGTTCTCAGCATTAAAGGATCAACTCCCACATCAAGCTCAATACAAGGAGATTCAACTCCTAACTTAACTCTGGATACAAGATGCTGTTGTTTTACCATCAATTCTTCAGAATGCTGCTATTGAGGCATTATGAAGATTCTAGAAGAGACACAACCAAGCGAAATTTTTGCAGGAAAGATACTAAACCAAATTACAATTAATGATATTTTCTTTCCATTAGAATTGCACTAAAACATAAAACATCAAAGAACCAACATGGACTTAGGAAGCCAAAACAAGCAAATTCCAAATGTTTGCAGAAGAAACGTTTCATGCAGCCAGACAACAGAAAGGGGAATTTCTTTGTGATAATAGCAGAAAACAAGAGGAATAATTATGCTGCCTCAGATTTTGAAGTCAGAGGTTTCAAGAATCACTGTTACCTGTAAGGAGTGCTGTAAAACTATTTAATGTGTTTTCAAGACAGATACTAACTGAAGAATGAAAGGGATATCATTATGCTCTTTGCCCTGGTTTAAAAGTAAGCTTAAGTGAAATTGTAGATGACTATCATTTGAGCAGTCGGCTTAAGGTGAATTACAAGGAATACTGCTCAGACTAACAGTTCATAGCACTTGTCGCCATGAATAAACCACAAGATGCTTTTAAAAAATAAGCAACACATTTGGCATTTCTGAGACTAATGCTGGAGGGCAACTATTTTGCTGAAGTGGGATGCTGTTTTTGACACTATACTTGAAGTGAGAGTCCAAGAAAAGAGACTAAGTCACCACATTCACTTTAGCTAGACTGAAGTTAATCTTCGATATTTTAAAGGTATGTTTTGATTGTCACAGCAGGTGAAATACACCAAGAAAAACCACTGTGAGCTCTGTTGCACAAACAGAATATGTTTCAGTAGTCAGACCTACGAAATACCTTCATTTTGTTGATAAAGTACAATTGTTACCTCTACAAGCTATTAATTGTCTGATACATTTAAATTATTTTTTTTCTTGACAGGCATACATTTTGTAAGAATGAAACTAGGATATAATTCAAGACTATACAATCTGATTTACAAGATAAGTGATACAGAAGAAACGAATAAAACAAAAACATGCTCACCATCACCAGTTAGTGCCTTTACAACTATCACAAACCAGCTGAGGATTTCTGTAGCTATAGCAGCAGGGTTTTACACTTAATTAACAGAACTAATAACAAAAATGACCAACGTTAGATTTCTTTAAATCTAAACATTTGGTATTTGAGTTCTGTAACTTCTTTTTGGCTGGTGAACTGCAGCTTCAAGTGAGACAGAAATGCTGTGCTATTATTTGTGCCTGTTAGCTGGTTTGATGACATCAAGATGATGACAGGTTTTCATCACACAACTACAAGTGACACCAAAATCACTGTCAGTTAATACAAAGGCTGTAAGGCAGACTTTATCAAACCATTCAGATCTCACAAAAGATAGGTAGAATTCAAAATAGTTTGTAACAATGACAACTACACTGACAAAACCAATCTAAATCTAGTGCTCTGCCTCGAACGATCACAATATTTAACTGTGCCTTAAGGATGGGCACCACCATTGGTACTACCAGTGATGTGAAACATTTTGAGGAATACTGACCTACTATATACGATATATACACATGATTCTTTTGATGAGTAAGTATGCTAAGCTACTACTAAAGTCACTAAGAAAGTTTTAGTCTTCCATCAGGTGCTTACCATGGCAGGTGGAATGAATTATACTAAGCTTGCATCAATATAAGTGAAAGCTTTAGCAAAAATACACTTGAAAATTGATCTGTGGAAAAAGGAACCTCTTACTATGCAAAATACATAGCAGTTGTAAGAACAGTAAGCGCTTCCCCAAAAAATATTACACATGAACATCACAGATAACAGCATACCCAATATTGACATCCCATTTTTTAAATCCACATTATTTATAATGGGTTTTGAAATCTGATATAAGCTTTTTTCCCCCTTTTGTTTTCTCATAAAGAAAAGCTATTCCAACATGACAAAGTTCTGAAGTCTAGAACAGTGCCATTCGACTCATTCCCCGGGAAAACTGTAGCATTTCTGCCAACAGTGACTGAATACTGGAAGAATCAAAGGTGAGGCCTAAACTGCCATCACAGCAGCACCTCCTCTGCTAACAACCTGAATTTTTTTGTCTGAAAAAAATACATCTGCAGGAAACCCACGAATGCTGATCTGCACGAAACCCTTCACTCCCCAAGGAACTTTTTCGCTCTACTCTATGTTGTAAATCTAAGATACAGAGTTAACTAAAGTGAGAATTAAAAGAGCATGACTTACTCATTACATTTTGCATAAGCAGATATAAATTAAAGACAACTACAAACCAGGAAAAAAATTTAAAAGAAAATAAAAGGAAAAGCACAGCAAGAAATGCTCTAAATAGCCAAAAATATCTTTGATGACAGGAAATCTTAAAACCTCCATTACAAAAAAAAAAGCTCCCACCCTCCCATCCACTTCACGTAAAATTCATTCACAGCTTTAGCAGTGTAAGGTTTCAAGATGTCATCCTCAGAGGCCTTATATTCCTGATCTTGAACAAGTGAAAGTTTGGAATTCAACAAGAGTTTAGTGTTGTTATCAGACATCATCTAATACCACTCACTTTTCCACAGAGTTTGACGTAGAGACAATTGCTCCAAATGACAGAAGTCATTAAGAAAATAATTAAAACCCCACAGATAAGTTATTTCATGCACCTCACTGAACTGTGTTTTATTTGACTGTATGCTACACATCCAGTGTAAAAGAATTCTCCACAACACCAAACCAACTTCAACTTGAGCAACAGTGTTCTTCCAAAAGTTGCAGGGCATCCATAAAGAGGCTTCTGACCAATACGGCAACAACACCACCACCCAACTTACTCTTTAAGGAAACATTCCTTAGATCTGTAACAAGGCCTCTTATCCAATATGTCACTCAATTTCCAAAATATTTTGATAAAAAAAATTCCTGAAAACACCTGGCTGTTTCTTCACTTAGAAAGAACTTAGAATTAGAAATGTTTGATTTGATTTTACATTTTGAAAGCCATTTAAGAAAAGCATGAGTGTTCAATACGTTTTTTGCCCTCACTTCAACAGAGTAGCAGTTATCTGACAACAACTTTTTTGAGAAAAGCTCTTTTATCTTTGAACTTTTGGAAAAGAGTCACAGGATTTGACAGAAATATCCAGACACCTTCAGGTCTCAGAAATGTAGCTTTCATTCTTTGTGTACTTTTTGAATAATTACAACTATGTATAGTCAAGCTCAATAGTACAGCTGTGCAAACAGAAAAAATCAATCCTAGGAGTGCAAGACCTAAAGTAGGCTGACTTTAATATCATGAAATGAAATCAAAACCCAGGACAAAGGTGATGCATGGAAAAAACTATCACAGTCAAAAGAAAGCATCCTTTTTATTGGTCATGTTTTCTGCACTTTAGCCCAGTTAAATCACTTCCCAGCTTCCAGCCCACACAGGGAACCCAGGCAGGATGAGATGACACATAGCAGCCCTCAAACAAAACCCTACAACATCTCTTCCTGTCTCAGGGAAGGAACTGTATCTAGAACCACACAAGGAACAGCTAAGACAGTAGCACTGATTTTTAAAATCTTCACTTCTTTGTATGGAGGAGTTGTGAACAAAAGTTAAATTTTTCAGTCATTAAGTACCAAGTTCGGCAAAACATTTTGAAAGAAATGAAAAAGTACTCATGTTCTATTTTCACTAACTGTATTTAATTCTTCTTTTCTTTAATCAGGGCTTTTGTGATCTCCCCAGGAATCCATCTGAGAAAAGCATGGCGGCCTTAATCATCGAAGGTAAAGAGTTCATCTAGTATTCTACATCACAGAAATGAACGTTCACATTTCCAATGCATCTAAAATGTTAGATTTTTGATTGTATTTCACTAAACACCAAAGTTTCACATGTAATTTCTTGGAAAAGGCAGAGATAATAGTATAGATAGATAAATATAGATAAATGACATGCACATCTATAAAAACACATAGAAAAAAGACTGGACGAAAAAAGCATTCCTTCTAAGAAATCAGTGTTGCATTGACAGAATAGTACTTTTAAATCGTAGAACTTTTTCCTAACATAAAAGAACATGGGAGTTGGGAATAGTTGATCAGATCATATGTAACTGCAGAATTCAATCAAGCACAATGGTATTTCATGCAATATACCTTATTAAAAGAGTATATTAAATACTGGTATGGTATTAAAGTACATATATCATGTTTCTGATTATAATTACAAAGTTGCTACTTGACACAGGTGGGATCAAAAGCATAGTATATTAGAAAAGTCATGTTTTTCTACTTCTTTTAAAATAAACTTCTGTTACAAATGATGCTGCCACAAGACAACGTAATAAGGACACGAAAAACCAGCATTATAATTGTATGCCAAAACATATGCTTGACAAGCCCTTTAATTATGGATTCCATAAAAAATATGTTTATCTTCAGTAAATCGGACAATCCAAAGGATCTAAGCCAACTGTGATGAATTTTTTTTTTCCCCTTCATTTTCTTACTCAGGTTTTTCAGTTGCCATCTGCTGTATGACAAATCATTCAACCTGCACATTGGATTTTCACAGTATTTGCATACTAAGTTTTTACTTCTCTCTTGCTTGTCCAGTGTTGTATGACCATTAAATAAGTGTTTTGACTCAAAGGCACTACACTTGATGACAGAAAGACCCAGGAGTTTGTTAAAATTAAGTAACTTGTCAATGAAATGCAGGAAGAGCATCTGGACAGAATCTGAGTGCCAGATGTGGCTACTTCAAATTAAGATTCACTAACTGGTCTATAAAGAGCAGCCTTTTTCCTCTGATGCTCAGCTCCCACTGCTTCTAGAAACCACAGTGTGAAAGTGACGTAAGCTGGCAGTTTCCTCAGTACATAGCACGTAATAATCACACACTCAGCCTGATGCTTCTCTTACAAGAAAACACTGAAACAGCTGGGCATTAAACACTTTTTGACAGAGGATGATGATATACCAAGGTATTCTCACAGCTATTCGTTCTGCCTTCCCTAAACCAGTAATCTCTTCAAGGCTTCGCTAGCTGCTATAGTCACGAACCCTCAGCTAAACTTCCCAAAAAAGTTTAAACACATTGACTGTATGCAAAGGGCTAACTATATGCTCATATTCCCTAGACACAAATGACACATCCTTAGACTGAATACAGGATATAATGTGTGTCTTTTAGGTAATGTAGCTCAGTAGGAAACTCTATTTTTTACTTTGTCTCCCTTTAAAGTCTGTGTAAAAGCAGTGATACAGACATCAGACTCCTCATTGTTACAAAAGCATTGTCACAGTACAACTCTGTTCAATGAGTTCAGTCTGCAGTGTTCTTTCCTCAGGGTATTAATCTTTCTAAAAGCATTCTTGCTCTCCTTCACTGTTACCATCTAACAGCAGTAATTACTTCTTGTTCTGTGTTATCAGATGTCACAGGTATTAAATGACTTTTTTTGTCATTGGATTGAAGTAACTAAAAAAGATTTTCCTTAAGAAGCAATCACGAACAAAAGGAAGCACATGAGCTCTGGCTTACATAGCTACATTTGCAAAGACGGATGCAGATGTGCCCACAAACATAAACAGTCATTAAGGAGGTCAGAAAACTGCATGCGAAGAGCCAGCTGCACATCTATTCTACACATGCACCCCTGCCTGGACATAGTGGCTTAGTAGGCAAGTTCACATGTCAACCTTGTTTCACAACACTATGTAAATGATATATTTAATAACTGGAAGTAACTGAATTATCAGTCTTTAGTAGATCGGCTTGCATACTTGTTACAAAGGGAACTATGATACCATCTTTATATATGGGATGTCATGACTGGAAGACAAAATGGGCTCCTAAGGACAATCCAGAAAGCGTAGCAGAAAATAAACATTAGAATTTTTAATTATATATACATATTCACAGTATATCTTCATTAATTGAAATTTAATTACCTTTTTACATTTTAAAGGAAAAGGCAATTTTTAGGGTAGTTAAGCCATGTATCATCAATACCATGAAGCTAACCTATCAGTTATAATAGCTCCTATAAAATACCAGAGTGAAATTGCAATAAGCCTAGAAAATGGGCTACAAATCCCAGATATGCTCAAGCAAGCACTGAACCAAAAATAAAAATAGGTAGATAGGAAACCAAGAACTAGATAGCATTCATATAATTCACGACCACTAACAGCAGAGATCACAGGCCAAGGTTTTAAAGCATTGTATTCAGCTTCAAATGGCAATTATTGGATGGGGACTTCAATTATAAAAATCTTCCCTCTTCAAAATGACTTAAATTTCTAACAGTTCCTTTCTATTTTCTACACATACAATCTCTCTTACATTTCTCAGAAGCACCTTATTGTGTTAGGCAAATTAAAATTTGAAAACATTTAATCACAGAATCACAGAATAGTAGGGGTTGGAAGGGACCTCTGTGGGTCATCTAGTCCAACCCCCCTGCCGAAGCAGGGTCACCTACAGCAGGCCGCACAGCACCCCGTCCTGGCGGGTCTTGAATATCTCCAGAGAAGGAGACTCCACAACCTCCCTGGGCAGCCTGTTCCAGTGCTCCGTCACCCTCAGAGGGAAGAAGTTCCTCCTCATGTTCAGACGGAACTTCCTGTGCCTCAGTTTGTGCCCATTGCCCCTTGTCCTGTCACTGGGCACCACTGAAAAGAGCTTGGCCCCATCCTCCTGACACCCACCCTGCAGATATTTGTAGGCATTTATAAGGTCCCCTCGCAGCCTTCTCTTCTTCAGGCTGAACAAGCCCAGTTCCCTCAACCTCTCCTCGTAGGGGAGATGCTCCAGTCCCCTCACCATCGTCGTAGCCCTCCGCTGGACTCTCTCAAGTAGCTCTTCATCTTTCTTGAACTGGGGAGCCCAGAACTGGACACAGTACTTATACACAGTAAATACACAGTATTTAATGTTCTCACATAATAAAGAACATTGATGTTGCAGTATTTATCATGCTGGGATATGTTTATTACACACTGATAAAGAGTCTCCCACGTCCTCCTTCTCTTCCAAACACTATTCTGATAAGAAACGATTAGACTGCACTACAATGAATAAATTTAACATTTTAATTTAGAAGTCAAATCTCTCTTCTCCTCATGCCCTTCTCCAAAGAACAAATTTTTAAAAATTCATTAGAATATTATTTTAGAAAAAACCTATGGGAAAAGCCAATTATTAAACTATACAAGGACAGTTGGATTCTTTCCCTTCACTTGTAAACATTACTCCTAGAGCTGAAGGTACTAAAAAACCCCAAGCACCTCTCATTTGCAATCACAGTCATAGAATAGACTGAGCCCAAAGGAATGCATGATGTCTACGACAGGTGCATCACTAACTTGCTTTAAATTTTTTGTATCTACCCTTTCCTCTAACTACACAGAAGTCAGCCAATCAAAAGGGAATAAGGACAGATTTTTCAAAGCAGACTTTCAGGACAAAAACAAATTACAAAAAAAATCAGAATTGTACCATAATATATCCTAGAACGTATCAGAAAAAAAACCCCACAAAATGAGTTTGGTTTGATTTTCATTGTAAGAGGAGAAAAACATGTTTTCATATAGACATAAGATACATACTGAAAATGTTAAATAACACCTCCCCAAATCTTTTCCTTCACTCAGTTCAAGATAAGTACTGAGAAACAGTGTCAGACTGTTTCTGCCATTCAAGTACACACAAATATTCCATTACAATAGAATTGCAGTGGGAAGAGTCTAACTACTAAAAAAATCAAACAAACAATATCAGGCAGCAGTGGCACTGCAGTCTTACCATTCCATTACCTATCTACAACATTAAGAAACAAGAATGAGAGGAATATGTTTTTTCAAAAAAAACCTCTAAGAACAGTGCACACTAGCTTAAAATAATAAAAGCACCTACCAATGCATTCTGGCTTCCTGAAGCTTTTTTTATGTTTCTTGCTGGCATTCCATGAAGATGACTAAACCTACTCTGGAAACCTACAAAAATGAAGTACGAATTGATTTAAGAATATTTCCTATACCATATAACCAATAAAATTCACCATTACATACCAATCTGTTAATGTGACTTCATCTAAACAAAAACACCTTAATATTGTCAAACATTATACAGGTGGAAACAAAGACCACCGAATGGGAAAAGTGAGAGAAAGACTAAGTTTTCAAGAAAATGAGTATTTCTGTAGATATTCTTACCGCTATCCTGGTTCTATGTACAACTGGCTGCATAAGCAGACCATACTGAATTACAGTAGGAAGGTGATTTTTGCATCACTTACAACGTCATTAGTACTAGAAAGTGTTAAATCTGGTGAATATGCAGAGACCAAGAAAAAATTCCAAGCATCTGTAAAATAAGCCTCACAAAAGAATTCAAGCATTCAGTGTGTGCAGCAGTTTAAAAGTGGTTTGACCACTGCTCACATAAAAGACCTGTATCCGAATGTAAAAGAAGATCCTTGTGGCAGAGGGAAGGTACAACAAAATTCTTTGGCAGCAAGGTGAGGTCTGACAATTTCAATCTTTAGACTTCAATCTTTGGGTTCCTACCTGTAAAAGCAATCTAACACTGGTACAATTTACCGTTGGATACGCTGGATCCACAGTTGTCTGAAGAATTTTAAAGAATAATAAAAAAAAATATATTTTCTAAGTTACAATATCAATCCTTGCCCTATAGGAATCCTTCTTTTGTCTACAGATAAAATGGCCCGGCCATAAAGCAAAGCAAAACAGATGGCCACACTAGTCTTTCCAGCCTTTGAATTAATGAACTTCTATAGAATTCTAAACATTGTCACAGAAGCTAGGAACAAAATGGAATATAAAGATTCACTTTAAATAACACTTAAAAATTCTCCATGCAAACATCAAGACAACAAATGAAAGAGCAGGCTATCAAAATGAACCAAGTTTTGCACTTTCTGCCTTTTCTAATCATTGACTTTAATTACTTCTCTCTAATGATATCTTAACAATGAAATAGTTCAAGGAAACAAACTAGTAACTCCAAGACCTTGTCCACATTTTACACACTCTGTATAATCCACAGACATCCTTCTACTGTACCCAAGCAATTCTACAGTTTGCATTTGTTTGATTGCTACTTACCTCTCCTCCCTGAACGGGACATAAGAGGGAAAGTACCGGTTAAGATACTTTCAAAGACTGGATCAGGCAATTCTCTCTCCAGTTCTGTAGAGTCTTCTTGTTCCCACCATGGAACAACTCCTGTAATTCCACATGCTCCACCAGATTCATTTTCATGAAACCAATCACTCTGTTCATCATCACCTGTGTGAGATCAGTATCCCCCCCAAAGAAGAGGGAGGAGCAGAGAAGATAAAAATCAGATGTTACCATCAATAAACACTCTGACAGGACAATTATTTCTTTTGCTTTATAGCTGTATAACAATTACTCGCATAGAGCAGTTCTATTTGGAAAATGTTTCTCAATAGCATGACAAGCATTGCAATCAATGAAACCACATAAAATGTAATGTTTTAAAACCAATTTACAATAGAGAAAAACAATAATAAACTAGTTAATCCTTTGGCAGTAACTGCAGGGAAATCCATTTAAGTTACTGCACTTTACATATTAACAAAAAACAAGCCTTAATCTCCTGCAGGGAATTAAAAGGTATAAAACTGTGAAACTAGTTCTTTGCTGCTGATAATGGTATATAATTAGCTTAATTTCATGATTTGTATGGCTAGTAAAAGGGGAAAACAATCATGAACAGATGTGACTAAATGAAGTTAATCAGATTAAGTTCATTTAGAAATAAGTTTTGAAAAAGTTGATTTTAAATGAAAACTGACAGTATCATGTGATTGAGAATTATATTGCATTATACCACAAAGCCGGTCATTTTTACTGGCAATATTTACAGATTTAGTATTTAAATATCTGGATTTAAGGTCAAAAACAAGACAAAACTGAAAATCTGATCTTAAACTTAGCTCATGAACACACTGGCAACTAAAATTAAATTGCTATATTTGTTTTAAAACACGTCTTTTTACATAAACCAGATAGTTTACAGAAGATCAGAAAATATCTTCATAAGACAAGTTCCCTTTCCTACACCTAAAAATTAGCTTTCAAAGGATGTGCTGTATATTTTAATTCTACTTCAAAGTATCCAAACCATGCCTCACTATTTCTGCATATAAATTATTTGTTTGGCATTTCAATTTTTAATTAGGCAGGACCAAGCAAGACACAAATGCAAGATTTATTAGACATAATCTACAAGAACAAAAAGCATTTGTGTAAAATTTCATTGCCACTCAACCTCACAATAGAAAAGTACAAATAATGAAAACCCAAGCCAAAGTTTGAGGAAAAAAAAATTCAACACTTTATTCAAATAAATTGTTGCAATGAAAAGAATACTTCAAGATCAAGCACCAGCAAAAATGGCTGTAAACATTCAGGACAAGTAATTCAATAATTAAGGCCCCTCACTGGTCACTTGCAGGTGAAATGTGATCCTTACATGTTTAACAATCACTATTATCAGCAAAATTAGCAGCAGCTAAAGAACAGGAACTTTTCAATGGAAGAAGGGGAAAACAGAGGTGGAAAAAGACACATAGGCCCAAACAAGATTTAAGTTTCTTTGTGTTCCTGGCACATTTCAGATTACTCTCCATATTTATTCTAATACTCATTTATAGCTATGCTATTTCACAAAGGTGTTCACTATTCATTTTATCCTTGATTGATTCTGGCCAAGTATGGTTTCTTTGGAGGATGTCTAGGAGTACTGAACAGAGACAGTGGTGGTAGTAGAGGGAGGATCGCACCTTTTCATTAGATTGATCCATGGTTTGGAACTCAGTTTGAACTCCTTTGTTCAGATTTTCCAAACTCTTCTGTAGATAAATTTTATCTGAATACTTTGTCCTGAGAGTTCTACATACCCTGACTAATAAGAAATACTATCAGGAACTCAAAAGAAGTCTTGTAACACAATTCAGCTATGAAATTAAGTAGAGAATTCTGAAGTTGGCTTTCACAATTGGCTCAAGGAGAGAAGTCTGTAAGAGATCTGTAATGCAGGCTTGGAAGAAAGACCTATAATTTAAGACTGGCTTGGTGCCCTGCAAGATAAGACAAACAGGGACTATGGAAGGATACTGGTACCTTTGCTATATGCCCAACAATGGTTCTTTGGAAAAAATAAAAAATTACTTTTCCTTTTTTGTGCAATACGAATATTAGTATGTTAAGCAACTATCCATTAAAACATCTTACCTGTTACGCTATTATTATACACTTCCCTAAGCACTTATGTTGCTTACCACCAAAAGCAGAATAAAGGACTTAAGATCTAAGCATCATAGACTTTTACAACATGACAGCAGAATCCAGGTATACCTGGTTTTTAGCTTCCTTGCCTGTGCACTCTGAACAACTCTGAATCCTTTGACTATTTTCAATCACATTATCACCTTTAGGTAAGCATAAACCTATTACTACTATTCTTATGCAAGTGAGAGCACCCACAGGCCTTTTGTTTACCAGTTGCTCGACCCTGAAGGGATGCCGGTCTTCAAAAGGAGTCAGGGAAGACCACTCCATTTAATCAATTCCCGACCTCATACGTACACGCAATATAACACAGAGGCCTCCCTGCTCAAGAGTTTGGTAACCACTTACTTCAATTTTTTCCTGCCTAATTTGCAGGTCTCAAAAGGCAACACAGTATTCACGGAAAACATGAACTCACAAGAACTAATAATTAAAAGCAGCATTTTTGACTTCAAAATACTTCAGAAGATTCACTACACTGTCCTTCCCTCTCAGGGCTGCTGCCCAAGACCATAGAAAATGATCACATTGTTCCAAGCTACAGTAATGGTAAAACCACCTCCAGATCTCCAAAAACTTATCTTTGAGCCTATGCATTCTCCTAGCCCCATATTTAAAATACAACAAATTTGTTTCTGGGTAATGCTAAAGCTTCAACAAATTACTTCAAAGCAATTTACATTCAATTATAACTCTACTGATCAATAAAACAAAACAAAACAAAAAAAATCCATTCAAGGCTCAGAAATGTCAACTTGAATTCTAAAATTTCAAGGTACTTCAATTTCTGGCTTTATTTATTCATTTTTAAGCTTTCCCCTCCCCCCCAATTTTCACTTCTGTATTACAGAGTCTACATGTCTATCCGATTAGCAGTCCTTCACATTAAATTACTTGCCTTCCCTTTTAAGAAGTTTAGAAAATTATTTATGTGGGTTTCTTATGGTTTCTCTATGGACACAGACACCATTTGCATCACCTCGCCATCAGTTTCATGTTCAAAATAGCTGAATAGCTTCACCTGAATCTTATTTTAGCTAAAGAGGTGCAGGATTATAACAGACACACTTTCCACTGCACATGAGTTTTCCACCTCTTTCTAGCTTTATTTCAAAATGGCCAGACTACCCTCCACAGCAGTCACATATGGTGTACGTATGCTTCCCTGTAACAACCACAACCTACCTTGAGAGGCTACCGTGAAAACAGTTTGGCATCTGTGTCCTATGAACATCACTTGATGCTGTGCTGCTCCATTATCCATCAACTCACACAGAGAGAAATAGCATGTGGACTGTAAAATACGCTAGTCTCGTTTCCATGCCTAGTATACCTCTTTCTAGGTAAAAAGACCTCCTACTGCTAACAAATAATCATTTGGAGTCACCAGAAGATTAACTGTAACACATACAAGGAGTTTCAGGAAAGCAGAAACTTCAGTTACCCATCCACAGAAGCACACTGCGTCTTGCTCTTTGAGCTTTACAGAGCCACCTTGGCAAAAGGAATAGCAGGACACCATTCAATTTAAGCACCTAGTTCTGATTCAAGCATAAAAACGTCACATGGAGGCCTCCTCCCATCCAGTGTCATACCATATCCTGCTCGACCAGGAGAGCTGTGCAGGTATGCCATTAATAAACCAGACCAAGGATAGATATCACGTGATCTCAGCTTTATGCTCATGTCTACCACTGTGATCCATATACAATATTTAGGATCTCAACTATTCAGGTCATACGCAACAATTTCATGTTATTTCTTTTTCACCTGCAAAGACTACAAACTAATTAGCCACAACAGTTCAAAACCTGTGTGTTTACACTTAGCTTTGCATATTCTATTTCCTTTATATATGGAGAACGACATCCTGACACTTGCAGCTACTGAGATGCTATACAAAGTCCAATGTAGTTTCTCGCTAGAGAAGACAAAAGGATAGACTTCCTATACACCGAATCAGTAGTGGGTCATCTTCATAAAGGACATCGTAATGAATATATGTTTAATCAAAAAATAATGAACAGCTATCTTTAAAAGCTTAGCCACATTCACAGTGGAACTCTGACATTCCCTGACCTTCTGCAATTTTAACTGTTTAACACTATTAATATAATTTTCCTTCCTACTTGCTTAGATCTTAAAGGACATTTCAAGTGCTGCATGTCATGATTTAAGAGGTTTTAAGTCAAACTTTGAATTTCCCCAAGTGTACTAGTAGGTGTAGATGGACTAGGAATGCAGAATAGAATGCTTTATTTACCATACCCACACTATAAAATTCATCGAAGAATATTGCTGGGTATATTCATTATTGGGTATCATATAGTTGGGTATATTCATTAAAAAAATGTAGTTGCAGGGCTTGTTGCGATAGCACAAGGAGCAATGCCTTTAAACTAAGAGAGCATAGATTTACACTAGATATAAGCATGAAATGTTTTATGGTAAGGGTGGTGAAACACTGGAACAGGTTGCCCAGAGTAATGGAGGCCCCATCCCTGGTAACATTCAAGGCCAGGTTGGACGGGGGTCTGAGCAACCTGATCTAGTTGAAAATGTCCCTGCTCACTGCAGAGGGGTTGGGCTAGATGACCTCTAAAGGTCCCTTCCAACCCAAAGCATTCTATGATTCTATGACAGCTGTAATTTGACTTTTTTTTCCCCCAGAACAGCAATGATATCAACTAGTGTTTGAAAAAATATTATAGTTTTGTTAATATTGTGTTGAAAGCTTAACTTATAGAGTGCCTTTGTAAAGCACACCTGTAAAGTGCCTTGGAACTGCAGGTGATTCTCCTAGCTAGGCTTATAATTGAGTTGTATTGTATGTTGCAATGTAAGATTAGACTTTTGTTTTGAAACACTTCCTGCAAAAGTTTTCTACACTGGGCATAACACTGCTTAGCATGAAAGCTTTTAATAACTGCAAACTAGCCATTTATGAAAATGCTACTAGGAACAAAGGAAAGAGTAGGAAGAAAAAAGACAGACACAAGGATTTCTGATACATAAGTTCCAGCCACGTTCAGTTCTTTCACGTTGTTGCAAGGCTCTCCCACCTCCACACTCATGGGCTCAAGGGCTTGATATCTGCACAGGGTTTTGGGTTTTTGTTAACTATATTAAATCTTACCCCAAAGTTGGCCAATTTACAATCCTCTGAAAAAAAACCCTTCAGGCTTCTTAATAGTTAGCAGTTCATAGGCAGCAGCTATCTTCTTCACTGACTGTACCTGCACTGATCATTTTCCATGATCTTTAAGTTTTTTCCTGGTTAACTGTACAGGGAATGCAGTGTTTCACAGAAGAAAAACATCTGCCACATTGTGACTGCAAAACATTGAGTACCAATTACATCTTCCAGAATGTAATATCATAGTGGAATATAGCACAGCAAGAGAGCTGCTTTTGCCCTCTCACATGACCTCACGTAAGCACTTAGATAACTTGCAAAAGGAGGACAAGCATGGCTAGGCTAAGACGAGGACTTCATAGGAACAAAATAAATCAAAAAAGCTACGAGACTGGAACAGAGGCAGGCTGGAAAAGAAAAGGGTATAAATGCTTTTAAAAAATGCTAGATGGCACAACACAGAAGTTGAACACAGGATTTTCAAGTCTCAGCAATTTTCTTTTATCATAGCAATTGATGGCAATTTTAAAATATATTTAGCAATTAACCCACTATTACCCCCAAATACAGCTACACCTGGTTCTCTTGAATCAAATTATAAAAGCTGAAGCTCTTCTGAGTCAGTGCACAGAAGAGTGCAGTTACTGTGGTAGAATTTATTTCCATTTGCTTTCTGAAATAATTTTGGGAAATATTAAAAGTTGCAAGGTCAGGCCCTCCAAAGCTCAGAACAAAATACTCAACTGTTTAACTGACTGGCCAACTGCTCAAAGAAATTGCTCCTTTAGATCACTTTCTTTTCTAGAATGTCTGTCCCACAGGATGAATGTGCTTTGGGAATTAATTAGGGTTTTACAAAGAATATTTGTCTGCAATAAATGAGATACTGTTCTTAATCTCAGAGACACAAAATGAACAAATGTTGCCCTGGAGAACAGGATCCTCTTGTACTCTGCTACCCAAACTTCTCAATGATGGCAGGCACATCATTTAAACCAAGTATTTCACCAGGCAGCATTAATCAGTCTCTGGTTCTCCGCCTGATTTCGTGGAAACCTGAAGTCAGAAGCGCAGAAAATTTAAAGTACAAATGAGGTCAAGATGCTGATATTCTGAACATATATCCTGAAGGAGGGACAGTGGGAAGACAGGAATCAGCCCAGTGTTTAAAAACGGACAGCAAAATCAGCCAGTTCTTCCCATAATACATTTTCACCCTTTCCTCTTCCAGCTTCGTTTCTCTCACCTAGGCTTTTTCTTTGCTTTCATCAGACTTATTTTCTTCTTCCTTCATTCTTTTCGATTTCATATGTGTCTCAGCTCAGCTATAAATTACTTTACAGAGATAAAATAACCTTATCTTACTTCATAAGAGGAGTACAAACATAAAAGTTACTAGCATTTTCTTTAGGGGGGAATAAGTATTATCAGAAAATAAATAATTCTGGTTTTGCATTAGGATCTCCAATAACACTTTTATGGAAAAGTCTTCAAAAAACCAAAGCTGTAATGCGGATCTAAGAATATGTCTGCAATCCAGTGTGAAGTTAATGGTCTTCTGATCATACCCTCAAAATAACTAGTTCAAAGTGGAGATTAAAACAAACAAACAGTGTTTTGTCCTGACAATATTCTTTTCAAATTTAATCACTGTTGTTCCTTTTATTTATATTTCAGGATACTATTTCAGGTCTAATGCTTTCTGCTTAAAAATTACAATCAAACTGAATCAAGGTTCAAAAAAATCCAACAGGGAAATTTTTCCTCCCACAAAAACTAGAAAGTAACTGAGACATTTTCAACAATATTATCGAAAGATTTAAATAATTTAGTTCAGGATTTAAGGACAAAAATATTGATACAAATACATTGGAATGGTACTTCAAAAACGTATGTAAATACAAAATGCAGTAGGTCACATTACATACAGAGGAAACAAAAGTTTTAAAAATTGTAATTCAAAAGAGAAATTCATATAGGGAAGTACAAGCAAATTTTTTTTATGTGTCTTATATTGAAATACTTTTCACCTGAAGTTAAAAGATTGACCTAAACTTTTGAAGAGATCCGGAATTCTTCAAAAAAGCTATGTGTTAGCACAACTAAAAACAGATACTCAGCCTGGGAGGTACAGTTTATGTAGCACAAGTTACTGTTGAGCAAGGAAGGTAACACCTCTGTTCCAAGCCTGAAAAATCATCACCCTACTGTAGCATTAAAATAGAAGATTAATGTATAATTCAGTCTCTTTCATATTTTTTTAGAGGGAGAAAAAAAAAGAACATTCCTTTAACCTAGATCTGTGCAAGGGGCCAGAATTTATTTTCTTGCACACACCCAAGTAGTCTGTGGTAAAATGCGTACGAAAATAATCTCCATTACCACTGACTTAAGAATTGCCAATAGAAAAGCAAGTCTTAATCACCTGAGTGACTATTTTTGTCTCATTTTTGTACACTGTCAGTGATTTCCTAGTCCATGAGCAGGGCACTAAGATGCTAGCATAATACATGCAAATGTGTTGCACTTAAAGATGGCAATAAACACTAAAGCTGAAAAAATCCCTTATATTCCATCGTCATTAGTTTTACCACATAAGAACATGTGAGAACATTATGCATACTAAAGGAAGAATTTGAATCTTCACTGCATTTTAGATTAAAGAAAAAATTTTCAGAGGGGAGAGATTTTAAACAGCATGCATCTTCTAACCTCAATCTTAAGCCTGCTGAAAAAGTAGCTTGTTTGAAAAGTAGTTTGAAACAAACTTCCAAATAAAAAAGAATTATAAAATCCTGCCATTATCAATTTGGAAGAAAAGAAGGAAAAAAGACACTTCAAAACAAGTTTGAGAACCAGCCCTATGATCACAGAGTCCTGTCCAAAAATTGGAGGAACAGAAGAATTAAAACTTAGTATAGATAAACTTTCAGAGATACTCAAGTTACAAATAAGTTTATTACATTAAAGAGACTGTTTCTCAAGACAGCTTTTGATTAAGTCATGGATTCAGGACACCCTCTGTTAACATTTTAAAAAATTGAAAAAGCAAGCTATACTTCTACTCATTAAAATAGTAATAGCAACTGAAATATAGTAATTAACCTATGGAATAACTTGTAACGCCTACAGAATTTCAACTGATGTGGTTTGAGGGGTGGAGAAGGGAAAGATTGTTTCAATACCTTGTCTTCCCTCATCATTGGTAAACAAACCAGCATCACTGCTGCTCAGACTGCTGGATTCACTGTAATAAGAGAAAGAAAGAAACAGATCAAAAGAACAATTGATCTTTCAGTCGTAAAATTTTAAGGAGACAAGGCTGTGCTCAAATTGAACTTAAGCCCAACAAAGATCGGAAAGAAAATAGGATGACTTTTTTTTTTTAATCAAACTGCAAATATCCTAGTTCCATTAACTACGAAGCGTATTATTTTTGGCACATAAAACCACAGGAATCTAATGGTACCCTGACAGTAAGCCAGATGTGACTGCAACGAGGTGCTGACACAATTGATGCATTTTATTATCTGCTTCCATCAAATGCTCACTGCTTCCTTCTTACGCTGTGCAATTCAGCTTGATCCTGGAAGACCACTGCTCAATAAAATAGGAAAAGTCTCAATCAAAAGCAGCCTAAGCCTTCCTTCAGCACATGAAACTATAAGAATCTGAAAATCAAATTACCTTTCTAAACATCATTTGCAAGTATTCTGGAGAAGACACTGCTTAAGGTTTCATGACATACCACTTGGGAAGAAGGAAAAAAGTTTATAAGAAGGGTAGCCAATTAAATCAAAATAAAGGTCACCCTGAAGAAAATACATATGATCAATGATCATATCAACAAAAAAAGCAAGGTACAGTTTACTTATCTGTGACTTCCATCATGGCCTTAAAATTAGAATGTGCGTATGCAACATGCACACATGTCTCTCTAAATTCAAAGACATCAATAGGTATTTTGCTCTTTGTTGTGCACACATTGTTACAAGCAATATTCCACATGTGTCTAAACAGTAAAACAGATTTGTCTTTTAATAACACAGATCACAATTTGGCGAGTTTCACAAGAAAGGATTTTTGTAAACCAATTATTTCATTTTTTGTCAATAGAGTAGCTCTGTTAAGGAAGTAATATTCTCAACAAAACTTTATCATGTTTTACTTACAGTGAGATGTAGAACAATTTGAAAAAGATCACTTCACCACACAAATTCAAGTACAAGTTATAAATCCCATGGCTACTCTCAATGTTCCATGCAAGCTATTTATAAACACTTGAGGTCTGTTTACCCTTCTACAGTTATTCATATCAAAAGATACGTGCAGTCCTATACTTGAATTCAACTGATTTCAATTATTTTTAGTTACTTTCTAATTAATAAATTAGTTTTATTTTTGTTTCTAAACAACTAGTACGCTTTGGAAAGTTATTTCCTTTTAAATGTTACTATCTCACAAAACTAAGCCTCTTTTTTTTAAAGCTTATAATACAAATTATATAGTCTAATTTGTGTTTAATAAGTACGTATTTGGTTTTTGTATCTTCCTTTGAGAGGATTTGAAACAACACGGTATCAGGAGACAGAAAACAGTGATTTTTTTTTTTTTTTTTTTTTTACAAAATATAGATATTACACAGAGTTCTCTGTTTAAAGATTAAGTTTTCCTAATCTTTGCTGTATCTTCTGCTTATCCATAGTCTTACTGTATAAGTAATATTTATACCATCTTTTATACACAACATAATCAGAACAGACTTAAGCACTTGCACAACTGCCCTAAGCAGAAGAAAGATGACAGGCATGCAATGAGAATAGAAACATTTTTCATGAGGGAGACCAAAACTTGAACTTCCTAGTGTTGCAAATCCTAGTACCTTCTTTCTAGTAAGCATCCCATCCTCACTTTAGTTACAACATAGATGGCTCTACGGTCCTTATATTTCATCGTGAACAATTTCACATCATACATCTCAAAGAAAAAACCACCCCTTTTCATAGATTCTTCCTATCCATTTATTGTTTAATTGTATTTTCTAAAACGAAAGTTAGGAAATCTTTTTAAGACTAGTATTTAAGCCACCTTCCCTATCAAAATCTCCAATTTTGAAAACAGTCTCCTTCCTTTATTTTCTTCTTTTTAAAAAAAATATATTTAAATTGTGCAATAATTCTTGCCAAAGGACTAGCCACTTCATGAAAACATAGCCACTTAAAATTGTCAAAATTACACATAGTAATGTGTGTTTGAGTTGTTTTGGTTTTTTTTGTTTGTATGGGGTTTTTTTGGGTTTTTTGTTGTTGTTGGGTTGGTTTTTTTTTTAAATCAAACTATAACACTGATATATCCATGACAGCCACAGTGTTCATTCTCCTCAGGCCACAATCAAATAGGGCAGGGACTACAGCTGTGATAATTGCTAGATGGCAGTCATTTCACTGAATAAGTTCAAAACCTCTGGAATTAATACATTAATATCCAAGTACGCAAAAGCTGTTATGATGGAATTTATTTCCAGTTTTAATATAATTTTGCACTGTATATTGCTAATTCCTTTGCTTTTTAATGAGAATTCCACTCACAGCAAGACTTTCAGGAGTAAGAAAAAGTGCCACAGATTCCACTTAGTCGTATAAAATAGGGTATGCAGGCAAAAACTTGGAAGGAAGAGCTGCACTATGCAAAAAGCTTTTGCAGCGTTTTACATTTGTAGAAACAAGAAGAAATAATTTTTATTATTAATTATTATTACTAGCAAACAGTCCCATACCTTGGTTTCACATAAGACTTGCAACCTTTGCTTACTAACCAAGCCTGTCCCCAAGAACTACCAGCCAGTGTGCTTGCACTGACTGCCAGGCCAGCTGCTCCGAGTTTCACTGCTGCTCTCTTTCAAAATGGGAAATTGAGATTTTGCCGCTATTTAGTCACCTAAAACACAAACAGTTGCCAAAGCTTGCAGGAATTAAATAACATGCAGAACTCCATGTATTTCCAAATTTGGCTGAAACTCACCAAGGAGCTAAGCATAAGCTCCCCTAGAATAAGTGAGAACAAGCAAAGGACAGGCTCTGATCACAAAAACCTCAGTTCCAGTGCTCAAAACCAACCTCACAGGGATCATTTAGATGCTGACATTTTAAGCGCTTGAAGACTCCTACTACTACTCCTGAACCCTGTACTTAAAAACTGGTTATTGTTGTGTTTGGTGTTTGAACACACACAGATAAAAGACTGCAAAAGCAATGTCACTTAGCATTTTTAACGTGCACTTCAAATATATATATGTTACTTGAAAGTAATTTTATGCATGCACTGAAAACTTCTCCTCACCAAGTTTAGATCCAACCAATTTAACTCCCATTTAAAATTATTGGCTTTGTTTTGTTTAAAACTGAATTATTGAAAAAATAATCCTTTCTTTAATATTTATTAAACTGTATGCATACAAATGTAAAAAAATTAGAGCAGCTTTGTATACTCTTTATTCTTCCTCTTCCAGCAAGTGTTGTTGAAGCAGGCGTCTTAACCAAGATGCACTGCTAGCTCTCCATATCTTGTACAAGCCTAAAAAACTCATGTTTCCTTTTAAAATCTCAGCTTTTATTTTTAGAACATACTCTTAGGAACAGAGTTTGCTAGTTCAGACTAAATGATCTCAAACAATAGAAGCACTATTGCATTTAAGTAAAATTAGTTTAAAATGAGTTAAAATTATTCACGCACAAAACACTCGGATAGAGTACACACTTGAGAGGCTGATTTCCAACCACATTTTGGAATGCAAATTTTCAAATTCGGTGGCTTCCAAACCTTTTGGTACAGATGATAATTGCATGAATTCAGTAGAATGACAGACCATCACTCAAACACGTGCATGAGCAGAAAACACTATGAGAATGGTTTAAAGGCCATTTACTGGGGCCAGAGACAAACATTTGAAGTGTGATTTGAAAAACAACAGCATTCCACCTAACAAAACATCAAGCATTTTGAAGAGGAAGATGAATTTTTAAATCAGTAACACTTCTTTTGTGAAAACATAAAAAGATAATCAGACTGACCTGTAAGTAGCACAGTTTTGGGAGTCTACAAGAAGATTTTCGTATCGATAACAAAACTCTCCTCCAAAAAAATTAGCTACAGAATTTTTAAGTTAGAGAACTGTTACCCTTATAGCATAACAGAAAATCTTTAAAAAAGTGACAAGACTATGGACATATGATAAACTATGCAACAGTTCTACACTACACTTGATCTTAGCCAAAAGGCCGAGAAGCGATCCTAGCTCCCAGGAAATTTTTAATCATCTGCCTTCAGGTACCAAACTTGGGGGAAGAGATTCCCAGTACCATCAAAGAACAGGGAAGTTTTCTAAAGGCTTCCTGAAAACACACACTCGTGTCTTGCACGTCAAAGTGAGATGTCTGAACTTGCACTGGCTGCCCTGCAGGACTGCTTCTGCTCTAGCAATTAAGACGTTAGGAACAATATTTTGAGACTCAAGATTCATTCAGCTCTTCCAGCTGCTTATCATTCGCAGGTGAGGGACAAAACAAGTATGGAATAATAGACTTAGAAGGACTTTTCCAACAATAACTGGAGTCAGTCACTTACCAGTACCGCCATTATTACAGTAACCAATCTGTCTGCTCTGGTCGAAACCCCTGGGTACTCTGCATCGCAATTCTACCTCTCTAGTAAGGAAAAGGCTTAACATTTTGTCTCTAAAATGCCTACAGAAAAAAACAGGGACACTAGCGCTGTCAAGCAGCTGACCAAAATTATGTGTTTTAATGACTCTTGCCTGTTGACAGTTCTGCATTCAGAACCAGGTACATGGGATAAACATAATCAAGCTTACCAGGCCCTGCAGGTATCATCCCTTGTGTATGGTGGAAAAAATGACTTACACCTTACTGTGTTGTCAAAATAGTACTTTGGAAACAATTACCATTGTAGTATGAGTGCTGTCTTGAATGGATGGATGAGGTGTACTGCCAAAGGGTCATCATTTCCCCATTTTTCTAATGGTAAGCTCAGGTGTTTCTGAACTGTAAATTGGTTTTTGCATTTCATAAATGATGTATATCCTTGGCAACCTGCAGACTTTTTATGCCCATGACACATAAGAACATACCGTCTAAATGGTGACTGTAAACACTGACAACCCTTCTGATGAATAGAGATAACAATCAAAGTACCAATGTCTAGAAATCAGTAAAACACTTAATTTTTGTCAAAGAACTGTCACCAGTTGAAACACCCAGAAAAAAAACATATTAATCATTTGTATACTCTGTCTTTCTTAATCTTGAAACAATTAGAAAATATTATTCCAAGAAAGTTTTTTTCTGGGTTATTCCTCTCCTACATGAGTCTCTATTTTATGCTGAAATTCTCAACCTAAGCAACTCATATATGTGAAAAAGCAGACTTAAAAAAAATTAAGAGTAACTTGTTAAAACAGATACTATTGATGCTAGCATTTTAACTCTGTGATTGGAGAAAAATCCAAAGATTCCCAATACAAGCAACAGTAATAAAAGCAAAGAAACATTATCCAAAGTTTCCGTAAAAGAAGAGAAAGAACAACCTGTCACTCATGTTCTCATCTGAACCTTTTTGCTCCTCATATTCCATTTTGTCCTTATTTGCTTGGTTCACTTCTTCATTTTCTATAACTACTCCTTCATCCAAGATTTCCGGTCCTTGTCGAGCTGCAGCTACTTTTCTTTTTTTCACTTTGCTCTTGGAAAACTCTTGGTGTTGGTATGATTTATTGTTATTGTCCATTTCTTGATCTCTGCTGTTATCCTGCTGTTGAGTTATCGTCAGAGCATTAGAGACTTCTGATGGCAGATCTATTGCCATCCGTTTTACCTTTCTTCTCCTGCGCAAAGTTCTGTTTCCCAAACTGTCAACAGCCAAATCTGGCTCATGCCACAGAGGCCTTTTGCCTCTAATGTTATTTAAGTTTGAGGATGGTCTACGTTTAGCAACCAACAACTGGTCATCAGAGTCACTGTGGTCTTTCTTATTAGCATGATTCTCCCTGTAGTCTTTGCTTGATTCTTCTAAACTGGAATCAGAACCTTCACTTAAGCAGTGACCAGTCTCCCAGGGATGATGGGTGGTAAATGAACGTCTTTTTCTTCCCCTCCTTTTCCTTGCTTGTCGCTTTAGAAGACAAGACACGCTTCGAGAATGATCTCCAGTATCAGCAAAACCTCCTCTGGCTTGCTCTGAACTTTCTTCCAGTGCTGAGACTAGATCATGAACCAGCTCCTCCATAGTCCTACTGAAATGCCTGTATATTTCAAGGCAAACAACACAAGAAAACAACAAATTAATCTGAAGTGTTAAGCATAAACTCTGTAACAATTTTACCTGCCAAAATCATATTAGTCACTTTAGGCAAGCTAGTCTTAATGTCCGTCCTATAAAAATTACTGTATTTCTGCTGAGAGACAAAATCTTGACAACCAGTCCTATGCAGTTTGCAACACATCAGCATACATTCCTTTTAAATGGTATGTTTCCAAATTTCTGCCTTGGAAAGAAGAGTAGGGTTTCCCTCCCCCCATCTGTTTTTGACCTCACCATTATTGTTTGGTTTTAATTCACCTCATCACATTTTTACGATTTTAAGGGATTCCGCATGGTGAGAACGTCAAAGACCATTTACTCTAACTGCAGGTATGGATCACATTTTAAATTTATGAATTAGAAATGGAATATATAATATTCCTCCTTGATATCATATTAGGGAGTTCTGTTTAAGAGTTGCCATTATGGTAAAAAACTTTTAAGGACAATTATCTCTTGATGCTGCTTAAAGACCAAAATGAAGTTAAGACAGTAATTATTTGATAACATGACTTTTTTTTAATACCGACTAATTCTGTCTTTCCACATGGCTGATATCTGTTTGATTTTTTTAAAATGTTGATTCAGTGAAGTGATATTAAGTGGAGAGAACAACCTGCTATAGGTAATTCTAGAGTATTAAATACAAAGTTCGCCACCACATGTAGGCACTCACATCCATAGAATCACATGCTTGTGTAAGGAAAAATATCCCTAAACATACACAGTGTCTGATTAAGGTCTTATCCTTTTAAACTTTTTGCTCCTTCCTCCTTGAATTTCAGCAGCGTTTAGCATGTCTTTAACTCAGTATGCTTCAGTAAATTCACCCATGCACTACACGAATGTAATTATGAAAAGAAGAGAAAACATTAAATGATTTCTGCTGAACTCTAATCCTTCTCTGAAGGCTGTGAACCTTCTCTATAAACACAGCAATCAGATTCTCACATCAAAGCATCAGAAGATGCCTCTCGTTGAGGTAAAGCAGAGACTAACGTTCATGCTCTATTACATTACACCAACTGATAAACATGGAAGACAGTAAATTATGTAGAGAACATCTCAAACCAAGACTCTTCACTTTGTTTTACAACATAAATTGATGGAGGAACTAACAAATACTTTTCTACCTATACCAGCAGAGTCGTAGATATGGAGAAAATCTGGACACATAGCACACAGGTTCCCTCTTGCCACAAACTCCAGTGATAAAAGTACTTAATAGTAATTGCTGAATGGACAGTCACGAATGTAAAGTACACAAATTTTAAATAGTAATGGGGGAAATGAAGAGCATGTTTATGAAGAAAACCAAGCTGGTCATGAAATACCTTACCTGAAGAAATCATATATTCTCCTTTTAAACCGTTTTCAGAAATACTTATTTTAAACATTTCAGTTGCAAGATCACCAAAAGCACAGAGAGTGGTAAAACACAAGTTTATTTTGAATACCTGAAACTACTGTGTCATTTGCATTTATTTCTCCTACCTCCTTTTCTGCCCTGCTGTACTTTCTAGTCCTATTACTCCCTCTTACCCTAACATTTTCTCTGGCTCTTAGTGCAGCAGAATCATCATATTCTCTTGCAAACAGTGAGACAGCTCGGGAAGAACGCTATACTTTCTCCCTAACCCATTTGGCTCACAAGAATCAAAATCTCCATAATCACCCAAAAATAATTCTCAGAAGCAGGAGAAGCAACACAGTAGGAAATGCAGTTCAAATGAAGCAATGATTTTCTGAAAATTCAGAGAAAGAAAGAAGTGGAAGCCAATTAACCTACAAATTAATCTGAGAGATGTGGCATCACGACTTCTTACTTAGAGTTTTCAGTGTCAACTTCTGCAGAGGGTTTTTGTGGGTGGGGGGGTGGGCAGGAGCGGGGCTGGAACACAGGGGCATGGACACACAGACAATGGTTGGGTTGTTTCGGTTTTGCTTGCATAGTAGGAATTTCAACCACCAGTAGAGGCAAGTCCAGGTACGTTTGTACAATGGGGAGGGCACTAGTCCCTTTAGCCTTAATGTTAAACACCCATGAAGACAGCTATCCTCACAGGTGCACATATCAGAAACGAGATGCCCTTGAGGTTTAAGGGGCCTTCTAATACTTCTGCACTAAGATAAACAGAGCCATAAGATTCAAACAGACAAACTCCAGTACATTTATTTGGGTTAATCTGAGACATCACTTCCCCCAGCTGCCCGCCCAGCCCTTCTGCCACAGGCTTTCACATCTATAGTAAATTGATAGCAGTGGCGGTGGACCAAGAACTGAACTAGTAAAAAAACTTCACCCTACATGTAGTTCTCAAAATGAACAGGTTTCTGCTAACTTGCCAGAATATAAACTAGCATATGTAATCTCTTGTAGCCCACTCTGCTAGCGCCCCTGCAGCACAAAGGAAAAGGAAATGGGAATGTTTTACACCTTAGTTTATGATTAATTCATTCAATTCAGTATCTTTAATCCCTATTGATAACTATCGCTAAAATCAATGTGGCTCCCAGAGTGGACATACCAGCTTACTCCAGATCACAGAATGGTTGAGGTTGGAAGCGACCTCTGGGGATCATCTAGTCCAAGCCCCATAATGACATCAGTATGGTGGTAAAGTTGCCTTAATTCTATGAAATATTTTAAGACCAAACACAATCTATCCAGGTTGGATTTATATATCTGATCTAAACTGGCCTTGAATAGCCCCCAAAATACTGTCAATACAGATGGTGCCAGACCAAAAGATGAAACTCAAGAAGAGCGAACATCCTTAAGTGTTTTTGAAGTAAAGGGATAATATGATTCTTACAAGGCCCTGAGCAGCAGGACTTTGAATCTTACGCACTCCTGCAATTAATCTTTTCTGTTGAATATCAGGTCTCTTCACTGCAGCTGCTGGAATAAGATCTGTACAAGGCAGCAACCTTGTTTACCCTAAAAATTACATGTGCTTTTTACAATGTAAAAATACTTGGTCTCATGTATAACACAACTGTATTCTAACTGCATTACCTCTTGGACAGAGCATACAAATTAATATTATAATTACTTCAACATGTTTTCTTAGGATGATTATGACAATTACGTGATCAGTTTGGGACACTGGAACCTATTTTGTAATAGACTGAGAATACAATACACATACTACTTCAACCTTTTATTCATACCACATTTCCAACATGCCAGTGGTCCACATTAAAACTCCTTCTCCTGAAAATGCAAGAAATCTCTTTTGATTATTTTTATTGGAACTCTCATTTCTCTTGCTCATTGAAGAAAAACAAAAAAGGCAACTGCAACCAGATAGAACAGTTAATCTGAAAGCTGTCTCCAAAACTGAGGAGTGTATTTCTGTCACGGCATTATTTATCAGACAAACTCAGTTTTGCAGCTTTCTCCATTGTTCACAACCAGCTGTCAAGCTTGTATTCCAAACCTATGAAGTAATTTTAATCACTGCTGCAGATGTTACTGTAACAAAAATATTTGCATTTGAAATAGGTTGAAAAATAACTACAAGAAGTATTAAAGACATTATCAGTGAGTATCAACTGCATTCAGGAAGATGAAAAATTCCAAAGGTTGTAATAAAGAATGTGTAACAACATACTGAGGTACATAAAATATTAAGTTGAGCCACAGTTTAGCATGACTCACATAAGGCTATAAAAATGCTGTTACAGCAACAGCCCACAGCTAGCAATAAACTGTAATGTCTTCACTAGGAGAAGATTCTACTTTACTACAAGAAAATCTAGTTTGCCTACACTGACCTTTACATTTATCTGAAGCAATTTTAATGTAGTTCACCAAAGGCTGACCCATTTCCCCTCTAACCCTTAACAGAACAGACGATAAAAGTACTGTTGCAGGAAACAGTGTAACCGCTTTCACCTACTCCAAAACAGTTCACACAGCTTGTGTTCAGTATTAATATCCGTACTGAAACTCCTAATGGAAACAATAAGTACTTGCTTTTTCACTGAAATTCCAGTATTATTTTTGTTCATTTGCCATCTAAAGCATACAACAAGGTAGAGCTCTGACGGTTCACAAAATATTTAACACACACTCAGGGGAAAGCTAATTTAGCTGCACAACTCGTAAGCAGAGGCAGTATCTTTCACTAAACTGACAGCTGCACTTACATTCATTTTCTAGTTCTACACTTTTTCCTATTAAATAGATATGTGGTTTCTTGTAGCTAAAGTTATGCTGCATCTGTGTTTCATCAATTCTGAAAAGAACCATAATTTTTGCTGCCTTCACAACCCACCTTGATCACATGCCAAGAGCACAAGAAAAATCAAGTAGTTCCTTGAACATCAGGATTACAAAACATGACTTTCTATAATCTTTTCCTATGTGGATTCTCAATGTCTCATAACATGGCTGTACTCGAAGTGTACCTTTATCTTCAGACAGGTACTAATTTGAATCCCATTTCTCCACCTCAGAAGGTATTTTCACAAAGCCTTAGAACATTAGCTTTGAGATCTTTGCTTTATTGATGAATGTGACTGAAATTTGGATTGAACAAGTGAAATTATTTGGGAAAGAGTAGCATGTAATAAGTTTCACAGCCTTGCCTGAAGAATTTATGGATTCAAAAAAAGAGAACCATCATAGTTCTTGAGATACACAAAGAGGAAAGCAAAATGGAGCAACACAAATTAGTTATAATTACTAAACAGTTAGCAAGATACTATGGTAGCTGAGGAAATAACCGATAAACCTATGTTATATAGAAACTTATGGTATACATCAGAAACCGAAGTTGTGCCTAGGTTATATAAACTGTCCTGTCATCAAATGGCCATCACCAAGAGGAGGAGACAAAGCATCCAGCTCCAGATCCACATCTAGCTACGTCCTTAGGTATTGTCCGCTGGGCAACCACGTATTCAAAGTTACACAATGACCAAAATGCATTCTAGCCCATACCAACCATCACTGCGAGGCATAACAGATAGCTATAACGCTACAGAGAATCCTGGTACTCTTCCACTTCTGAGGATCCTGCCCAGTGATTCCTGCAAAGACTAAGAGCCAATGCTCTGGCAATACATTCAGAGTAAACCTGACATGCAGACCAAAGAAATTTAACAAACATGTAATTTTCCTATTATAAGAGTTTGAAACTGTCAGAACAGAAACTTACAGAAATTAAATGTCAGAAAAAAATTAATATGAGTTTCACACAAGATAGCGTTGAACAGTTATCAGAAATGAGGGCTCTTAAGACAAGTCAGGATAGTATTTTGGAGCACATCTATATCTGAAAAGGGAAAACCAAACCCAAAACCCCAGGCTATTTCTCATCTTCAAGGTATGCCAACTCTCCTTTTTTTGCAGTGAATTATGTGTTTATACAAATCAGTGTCACAAAATAATAAAAGTATAGGAGCAATTAAAAAAAAACAAAGAATATTTATGAGAGTCATTCTACAGTTAAAGACAATTACTACACTTGCTGTAAATTTCTGTGAACTCTTTTCTATATCAAACATACAGCTCCCATACATTTAATTTTATACAATTAGTAGCAACATTTTTTCCCCACAATCACATACTACACATCAATTCTTGGTACCAGCTCTGTATTTGAGCAACTTCTTCAGACAAGTTTTAGAATTCCCTTACACTTGTCCTATATAATAAAAAGTTACGATGGAATTTTATTAACTGATTATACCGCTGATCCTCCTAAAAATTAGGGCCAAACTTGCAATCAGTATATCTGACTTTTCTACAACTGCTGCTTATCTAAGAAGGCACAACAATAAATGCTATGAAGTCTACTCACATGTAACGTTGAAGAAGTGTTCAGTACAGAGCAATGGTACACAGTCAGAAAGACGCTGACACAAACTGCATTTCATAAAGCTCCAATACAAATGAGTTGGTCCGCCAGAAATCAGATTTGGAGCAATTTATCATGAGAGGTAGCAATTTTTGCAATCCTGTTGCTGCCATTTACTGATATGCTTGCCCTTTTCAGAAGTATGACTTTATTAACTAATTGCCAGGGTGGAGAATCACATGAACTATCAAACAATGGAAATATCCTATAGTGCCAAAGTCATTATCAAAAGAATCAGAGTGTCCAGCAAGTAGCCAAAATGCAAATTATTCCTAAATTTTCACATGTGTTCACAATATAAATGAAAAACATTCAGCTTCAGAGCTTTACCACCCAAAGTGAACACTCTTACTCTGTGGCTGTTTTGAACCTACTAATTTCTTCAGGGTCTTGATGTTTTTAGAAAGCATAGGTTCTTGATTTTCTACATCAGGTAACAGACATTAAAAAAAAAAATTTTCCCGCATCTCACTCAAATGGGTTACCTTTAACAGACAACTTCTGAAATAATTTATACATATGAATAAGCAGAGAGAGTGACTCTGAGGAGTAATGAGATTTTTAAGAGATCTTTCTTCAGAACCACTAAACTAACAGTCCTGTAGATAAGATTTCAATAATTCTCTCTGTACTGAATTTGTCTGGACAGTGTATTTGCACAAGCAAAATCATTACTGTCTGATGACAATTACAAAAGAATATGCCAAATTCCCATACCTTGTGTTACTGAAGACTACTGTTAAAACCTCTGGAACTAAGTTACTTCATGTGGACAAAAAATAGTAAATTTCAAAGACAAATGACAGGCTAAGTATATAATGAAAACTTTCTCAGAGTACAGATACAAGTTTGCAATGTCTTAGGCAGTGTTCCTACTGTATGTAGCACTAGTACTGGTACCAAAATAAAAATACTTCTGCAATTAGAGTATACCTCATTCTCTGAAGCATTCCAAATTATACCAACACAAGTTAAGTTACATTTATACTGGGCAAATTTGCATGCCTAGCAATACTGGAAAGTTTTTTCCAGCAAATTAATATGATCTAGGCAAACAAAACCCCTCTTTGAAAGCTTTCTCATTTACAAAAATGTAGATGACATGAAACTACCCAAAGGAAAAAAAGTGGTTGTATCAACAAAAGTGGAGAAGGAATGGAGCTTCCTATATAATAAAACTAAGGGCAGAGCCTTTCTGTTCCTCTTCTTCCCCACACGCAGAAAAGAAACAGAGAAAATCATAAAAGAAAATCTATTTCAGATCTGGGAACTCTGTTGGCAGGTGTCTCTCTACATAACATAGCCTCCAGGCCTCAAATTATCAACATTCAAGACAACAAACAAACAAAACCCCACCAGCTCCTCCCCACTTCACAGAAGTGAAATGAACTAGAAGTTACACACATCGGTTGATACCTAACATATCACAAGACACTTAGCATTTCATGAAGGAAAGGCAAGGCTTCCTAGCTGGCTGTTTAGAACATCTCATTTCCATCAAGTCTCTCCACTACCAGGTATAAAATACCTCCATGGCCTACTAAAAAAACTTACTTTTCACTTTTTCTAGTCTGTTACTCACTTTACCCTCTTCACAGTTCTACAATAAAAACAATATGGCCTTTGGGGTCACTATGCTAGTGTATGGAATTACATAAAACACTAAATCTGCGAATTTTTATTGCAGTAGAACTACCCATACTTTCCCTGCTCGTTGCCTACAGCTGCACCTGTTGATTCTCAGTTTGCAACAAAATAGCTTCAGAGCAGCAACCACACTGACGGGGTGTTTCCGCAAAGGGTTTAGGCCTCGGAGGGTCTACCACCTCTAGAAAAACGCAAACACACACAAAAACCTGCACAAGCTCGTGACAAGTTCTGATGTACCGCTCGCCTGCTGTCCTTTCTCAGCAAGGAGGGGAAGTTTCTTCCCCCAGCCCCACCGCTGTCTTGTAAACGCGGCGAGCCGTTGAGACGTCCCAGGGGCACCTGCCAGGCCTCCAACGCCTCTTCCCCCGGAGGCCCCAGGCGGACAGCAAAGCACCGGCGCCTCTCCCGCCACGTAACCGGCGGCGGCGTGGGGGTGCGCAGGCCGGGCGAGGCCTCGTAGCTCGCCGGGCAGCGGGGAGGGCCGGCCGGGGCAGGGGCCGCGCTCGCCCCCGCGTTTCCAAGCCCCACACACGGCGCGGAGATGGTGCCTCCGATCCCCCGCCCCAAATACCGGCTCCGCGGCCCCGGGCGAGGGCCGGCCCAGGGCTTACCAGCTCGTTCTCGCCGCCTGAGCTCGGGTCGGGTTAGGTTCAGCGACCCGGAACATGAACCCGGCGCCTCCCCCGGCCGCTCCCCAGGGAGGCTGGCGCCACTTCGCAGAGACTGGGGCGGGGGGAGACGGGGCGGGGGCCGGTGACAGCGCCGGGGGCTGGCGGGCGAGGGCCGGGAGGGGAGGACGCGGGCGGCCAGCGCTGCTCCTCAGTCCCCCATGATGAGAGCCCGGAAGCAGCTGCGGCAGCGAGAGGAAGCCGGGCGCGACCATCTCGCGTCTTCCCCTCCCTCTCCGGACCGCTGCCCAGGGGCGTCGCGTCCCCTCCAGCACTCCCCACCGTGGCTGCGCTTCCGTTCCGATCCACCTCCACAGGGCTCCCGCTGCTGCCGGTGCCTCGCCGTTCCCTGCCGTCAGGACTGCAGTGGGAAGCGCCACCCCCGGGCCCGCACGGAGTGGTACGGTCCCGTTGCCATGGTGGCGGCGTCGGGAGGGTGGGAAGCAGGGGGGGAGCATGGCCGCCCTGGCCCGGCTTCAGGCGAGGCTGTCGGGGCTGCGTGAGGAGTATTTCCGTAGGAAGAGGTAACCGGGCCGAGCCGGTGGTGCGGCGGGACGCGCCTCCTCATGCTGGGCTGGGGCTGGCGCTGGCGGGGCGGGCAGACCCCCGTCTACCCCAGCAACGAGATGGCGGCACTCCCGCTGAAAGCGGTTTAGGGTTTAAAACCCTTCCCGAGAGCACCCGCCCCCTTTGCCCCCCAAATATTGACAGAGTTGTCTGAGGAGACCCGATGGCAGCAGCACAGTTTCTTTATGCACTGACAATAATCAGTGTCCCGCTCTTCCCCCGTCCCCTGCTAATTTTGAGGGAAAAGGAGCCCCTGGAAACTTCCGAGAGGCGCTGAACCTCGCGAACTCGGGCCCCCTCCCGCCGCGGCAGCCGGCCGGCCCCCCACCCCCGGGAGCCGCCGCACCTCCCCTTCCCCCCCCCCCGCCCCGCCCCGGGAGCCGGACCCGTCCCCCCCGCGCCCGGCGGGGCAGCTCTGCAGCTCTGCCCGGGGGCTTGCTCGTACCGAGCACCGGGGGGTGCCACAGCCCCTGCTCTCCTGGCTCAAATCTGCAACTTTTACCGGACGTTTAGTTTATCCTGTTGAAAGGCACCGCTTTTTCTTTTTTCTTTTTTTTCTTTCCAATACGTTAATGATCGGAGAACTCCCAGCTTCTGAGCGAGTTGATGTTTGTTACCCACCCTGTTTAAAACTGAGCTTCGTTTCTAAATTAGATTATGCGGTTGGAGTTTCTACTGCCTGGGACGTGTTTTGTCTTTTTTTTACTAAGTTCAGGAGACGCTTGTGTTACTGAAGGCCTGAAATGTCCCGCGCAGAGGGCGGCGGGCTGGTCCATCTGGTCACCCGTTGCCCTTCTCTTCGCCGAGCGGGACGGTTTGAGCTGCTGAGTTTTCTGACTGCTGAAACGGTGGTGGCCAACTTCTACCAGACCAGATTTTAGGAAGCAAACTGTTTTAAGATCTATTTTGATATTGCATAATTTGTCCTGTAAGCCCTTGTATTCAACTGTATTGTTGCTGCTGCTGTACGTGTAATGCTGATATTCAAACAGGAAAAAGAAGCATATTTAGCATAGGTGTAGGGTTTTTTCCTTTACTGAGTCGTTTGTTTTAGAATCCATTTACAACATCATTAGCATGAATAACAAAGCTCCTGGCCATAGCCAGAAGTTCCACTGAGTTCAAGTCCTGCCTGCATATGAAGTGTTGTGTTTTCCTGTTCTTTCCCTGAACTTTAGCTCATACTCTTGTGGCTGTACACACAGCAGTTCACTGAACGAGCGTCAGTTACAGGAGACTGTGCTTGTATTTCACATATTTCGGGTTAGAAAGAGCAGGCTGAGCCAGACATGGAAATCCATTGGAGGGCAGCATGCTTGATGTTTGAAGATTTGGTTTTTTTGGCAGAGCTTTCAAAAAAATGAGTTGTTTCCCTTTTAAGAATAGGCTATAATCAATCAGCTTCTTGAAATTCAGATTTTCTGCTGAGAATTTAAATGAGAAGCCTCAAACAGTCCAGCTCAGCAACTGAAGGGCTGATCAGTAATCTGATCTTCATTCTTCAGGGTGAAAATCTTGGACTACTTCAACACAGCTGCCAGTAAAATCTGAAACAAATCAGAATATCTTGTTTAGACATTTCGATAGGTCCTTATTTAAGTTTTAAACTTAACAAATTAGTTTTGGGCAGTAAAGTATGTCAAATTTGTAGTTGTCTTTGAAATATTTTTGAAGAATTTATATTTTGAAGTCAGACAACAGCTTTAATTTCCCTTTCATAACTATGCTATATCTACATAATGTAATAGATCTGTTAAAATTGTCAAATCTGGGATGCTGTGAGCACATGAGTCAGTGTAATCTGTGAAGCCACTCATCATTCACAAATAGTTTGAGGGCATTCAGAAAAAAGTACATGATACTGTAAAAAAAGTGGTTACTTACTCTATGAAGTCAGTATTCTGCAGCGAAATACCAGGTTTCCCAAGAGATCTGAGTTGATCTGAAGCATCAGAAGGTGCAGAAGAATATCGATTATCAAGTAGTTACCTTTTTTGTATGAGTTGCTCTGTTTGCAAATGTTGCAAATTGTAGTGAGGCAGGAGCTGGCCTCTTGTCCCAACTAACTAGCGATAGGACAAGAGGCAATGGCGTCAAGTTGTATCAGGGGAGGTTTAGATTAGATATTAGGAAAAATTTCTTTACTGAGGGGTCAGGCATTGGAACAGGCTGCCCACGGAGGTGATTGAGTCCCCATCCCTGGAGGTGTTCAAAAAATGTGTA